>NC_047677.1:37045934-37068778 GCF_011762505.2 Arvicanthis niloticus
TTTGTAATACATACTTTAAGGCACTTAAAACCACAAACTTCTTCACTGATCCTTTGGTGAAAGTTTATATGTCTTTTATAAGGACCCAAAACCCAGCTTTGTATTTCTCAAGAAACTTTGCAATATGTGAACAAGATCCTAAGTTTAATGTACATCTTTGACAGGGATAATTAGTTAGCTAGTTAGTTAGTTAGTTAGTTAGTTAGTTAGTTAGTTAGTTAATTTCCTTGTTTCTGTGACCAACCATCTGACAAGATGCTGCTCAGGGAAAGGATAGCAATTTTGGCTCATGATTTGAGGGTATAATCCATCATGGCAGGATTGAATGGCAGTAGGTCTGTGAGGCAGTTGATCACATGATATTTGTAGTAGGATACAGAGACAGACAAATTCTGGTGCTCACTTCCATTCATCTTTCCCCATTTTGATGCCTTGTTAGGCCCGAGTCCACAGGACAGTACAAGGCTCTTTCAGGATGGGTCCTCTCTTCTCAATTAAACCTTTACTGACATAGCCTCAAGATACGTGGAAGATGTGGATCCCAGATGGTTCTAAATCCCATCAAATAAACAATGAAGATCAATCAGCACAATGGCCTAGTCTCGCTGAACCAGTGTCTTCCAGTGGTTTATCTTAGATGTCACAGCTAGTTTCTGCCTTCATCTGTAGAAAGTCCTTGAAGGCAGAATTGTGTTTTCCTGGAAAAAGCACTATAGGCCAGGTCCTTCTTCAACTGTTCTCGTGAGCTACATCTAACTCTCAGAGATGGCTTATCTCACGATCATTTTTCAGAGTTGCCTTATGAACCATCACAAATATACTATCTTAAAAAGATCGAAGCATATGTGTTCAACGTTATGTATGCCAGAAATACAATATGAAGATGTTAGCAGAGTTTTACTCTCCCCCAAACCTCCATAGAAGAACCTGATTCTTGCTGATTCTAGTTTATGATGACTCTAGAAATCCTGGCTTGGAGTTGCATAGTCCAAACCCCTAACTTCATCTCCATACTTCATCTCTTCCCATTAACTCTTATATTCACACTGGATATTGGCTTTAATAAACCTGGTGCACTTTGATCCCATCCCTAAATCCTCACTTAACTGTGTATAGATAGTATACATGAAACTCTTAGGACAATATGACATCAGTTTCTACGGGTTAAGATTTCCACATCTTTTTGAAGGGAATGGTTCAACCTTTAAATTTTATTTCTTTTGCTTTTGTTTTTTTTTTCTGAGACAGGGTTTCTCTGTGTAGAGTTGGCTGCCCTGTACCTTGTTCTATAGACCAGCTAACCTCAAACTTCCAGAGATTCTCCTCCCTCTGCATCCCCAGTGCCTGGTTCTATAAACTTTCTTATTATCTATATTCCAGATTCTGTTTTTCTTAATGAAGCTTTACTGACTCAAACCTTTTCCCACCCCTTTACTCTTTCCTTTTTTGAATGTAACAACAAGATAGTGAACAGAAGGTTAACTTCAAGATCCACCTTCGATAAATGATATTCTTTATTTTATATTTATTTATTTGCTTTATATTCTGATCACTGTCCCCAGTTCCTTTGCCCTTCCCACAGTTCACCCGCATCCCCTTTCCCTTCTAGCACACACTTCTTAAGTTTTAAAAAGTAGTCCAAAAAGAACCATAACAGTTTAGAATGGAAAGTCATTCGTGACAGGGAAAGATACTGGATGAATATTCCTTCAATATGTTGTCAGCCAAGTTCTGTCAATATGGACTTGCCAGCATTGATCACAGTCCAGCTGTCTGAATATGCAGAACACCAGTGTCCCTTCTGGTTTGTGTGCCTTCTACACTGATCCTTCAGAGAATACAAACAGAAGCTGATTCTACCTGGCACTTTAGACAAAGGCTGGCATTCTTTCTAGGGAGAGAGTTGTGAAGCATGCCAGAACTTACTGAGAAAATGTCCCATATTAACTCTTTTCAATGGAAATAATGAGCCAGACAAGTTTCCCTCCCTCCTGTTGTGACTATATGCTCCTGTTGGGTTCCGGTCCATTTTTCTTTATTAAGACATTATTGACAAGATAAGAGTATTTCCTGCTGTCTCATAAAAGCATCTACTCATACATCACCTGTGTTGAGATGAAAAACACTCAAAGAAATTCATTTCTGATGCAAGGAAGTAACAGTTTTGCAACTGTTGAAAGAAGATGACTTTCAAATGTTTGAAATTACAGTGGAACATTGACCCAAAGGGGCCAAATCAGAGAATCCTGCTCATAAAATGCAGTTGAAACATCCCATCATAAGGCTAAATCAATATCTTGGCAGGTGGTGCTACATATTTTTTCCAGCTAATGTTTTCTTCCCCCCTACTAGTATTGAAAACAAATATTTCCAGAAGCTGATTAAATTCTTACCTGTTGAAAAAAAAAAAAGTCTTGCCAAAAAAATCAATGCTTAAAACAGGCAGGATATGTCAAGTCAGGATCAATTCCTTTTGGGCTATAAATATTTACTCTTTGTATTTACCCACATGAAGGTATATACGTATATGAATGTGTATGTGTGTGTAAAAGTTATTTTAAAATATTAGCAATATGTGAAGTGTGCATCACCCTCTTTAATCAAAAGAAATACAAAAATTCTTACTAATGATACATCTTATTTTATGCAGCATTTACAGAAGTTTGGTAATATTCAACACACTGGGTCCCAGGTTACTTATGAAGATTAACCGCATCAGTGCACAGACGAAGAGGATGTTACAGAGGGGATGTTTAAGAGAAAATCTGGATGAATTACTTTACATGCAAACCTTCCTACTCATCCTTTCTTTGGCCATTTAACGATACATTCATATAATGAATTTTAGTATTTCACCTTCCTTTCCCCTCTCTCCTGCTCCTTCCTCTAGGGAAGAAACACTTCTTTTCCAATGTCTTCTTGTGTGCCTAACCTACAGGGTTTAATTACATTCCTTGTCTGTGCATTGGAGCAAGAATAACTTATCAGTACCCACAGTGCTCCCTCCCATCCCCTGATCAACAACTGCTAGCTGGTAAGTGTCCCTAGGAAAAAATGGGACTCAAAACCTTTAATTGGGCAATATGTGTCCATGCGTGTGTGCTTGTGGCTCTCTCTCTCTCTCTCTCTCTCTCTCTCTCTCTCTCTCTCCTCTCTCTCTCTCTCTCTCTCTCTCTCTCTCTCTCTCTCTCTCTCTCTGTACTTCTAGCTAGCAGAACAGGCTGGCCTCAGACTCACAGAGATCTTCTCTGCTTCTGCCTCCTGTGTGCTAGGATTAACACCAGCAAGTGTCTGTATGCCAGCTGTGGGCTTGTTTTTAATTAGCAGTTTAAATAGAAGAGTTGACCATTTGTTCGATAGATTACAAGTCAAAGAATGTAGCTGACACATTGCCCAAGAGTAAACGGAGGTTTTACTAAGCAAATGAAGATAAATTTTAGCTCTGAGTAAGCTGGGGAGTCAATTGTCACTAAGCTCAGACCATCTCTATCTCTGCGGGAAAGTTAAGTTTGCTCTTTGTTTCCAGCACTTCACTAAGAGGAACATTGTCACATTTGGCTTTGGCTCACCAGGCCCAATAATTTCATGGCATTTTATTAATGTCTTTCCCTTTCTTTGGGTCGTGATTTGGATTTTAGATGTATGGCATCTTGACAAGACCATGCCATCCAATTAGATTATATCTGTAGGCATTGTTTTCTACCTGATAGTCCCCATATTGTCTCTAGAATTGCTACTTAATGATTCTGGGATATATATCTTCAATTTGCATCTCTGTATTAATTTTTCTTTCTTTTATTGTGTGTATGCACATGTGAGTTCAGCTGCCCACAAGTTTTTATCTAGAAAGTGAGGGTTACATTCCCTGCCCCCCAAAAAGTGTATGAAAATAAAGCTTGTAAAGGAAGCTCAGTATTGATTAAAAAGTTTTCAAACCTAGCTATATTTGTCATAATTTGTTATGTACACATGCAATCTCAAGCCTTGGCAAATGCACATATCTTATTAATATATGTGACAATTGCTACTTAATATAATTCAGTACCTATTATCGTTGTGTCATCTACTTCAAGAATATGTACATCAACAAACAGTGAGATTTCAAATTAAGCTTTTAAAATAAACTTCCATAATTTTAATAAATAGTAGCTGCCAAAATAAGATGTTCACAGTTCTTTATCTTATTTTACTTACTCATTCAAAAATCATTTATTGAATCTATTCAATAGGGGTTCAAGAGATTGCTCACTGGTTTTGTTTTTTGTTTTTTTGGTTTTTTTTTTGTTTTTTTTTCTGCAGAGGATCATGGTTCAGTTCCTAGTGACCACATCAGGCAGCTCACAAATACCTATAATTCCAGATCCAAAGGATTTGACACTCCCTTTTGTCCTTTGTCCTCTGCCAGTATCCATACTTCTACACAAACACACTACCACATACACACACACACACCGCACAATTATAATAAAATAATATCTTCAAAAAGAAGTTTTTTAAACATACACAGGATTACATTTTTTTTCAACCCTGGCCCTTCAGCTGCTGCTCTAAGCAAGGTTGAATTGCCTTTGACTATGACCAGCAAAAGTTTAAATTCCATCTTCTCAAAACATCTCTCTTCTCCAGACTGACTGATAGGTTTGGTGTTGGTTTTGATGGCAAAAGCACCCTGTTAGGATTTGGTGAGTTTGGAGGACAGGTACTTTGTGTTCTCGTAACTAACCACATGCAAGAAGCTGAACACTTGACCCAACAGTGAGGCCTCAACACTTCCCCATTCAGGAGTCTCTTTTCACAAGACTGAAGACCTGGTCCTAAGTTTTCCTAGAGACCTTGTTATGTCTGTAATTTAGCTGTACGCTGGAGTCTTCACAGAGTTTCCACCACTAACTCCTCAGTGATAAATGCTACAAGAAAAATACAGTCTGCAATTATTATTATTTATTCATTTATTTTGCTTGCCACTGAACCTATGGATGTCTTTAGAGCCAGAAAGTAGATGTTTTGGTTTTTTTTTCTTCCAGGTCTGTAGAGAGACACATTTCTTTGTCTGGCCTATAAATTAGTATAGCAGCTTTAGTGAGGTTCACTAAACAAACCATTTAATTTACTTACTAAAGTGTGCCTGCCAGCAGTATTCCAGGATTAACATTGTGTAGCTTACAACCTCCAGAAAACTCTAGCTCTGGGATATCCAGTGCCACCTTCTGGATGCCACAAGTACCTGAAAACACACACACACACACACACACACACACACACTTAAATTTAAAAACATCAAATCCTTAAAGTGCTAAAGACAGTGACTTTTAGCCTGTATCACCTTAGAATTAATACCTGTCTTCGTTAGGGTTTTGTGGCTGTGAAGAGACACTGTGACCACAGCAAGTCTTATAAAATAAAACATTTAGTTGGGACTGCCTCACAGTTCCAGACGTTTTCTCCATTATCATCATGGCAGGAAATATGATGGTATACAGGCTGACACTGTGTAGGAGAAGGAATTGAAAATTCTACAACTTAATTGGTGCAAACGAAATTAGCATATTCTTTCTTTACTTGCCTAATATGCTCAAATAAAATAAATTCATCACACACAAAAAAAGAATAGCAGGCATAAACCTCTTACCGCTAAGAGGCTCTAAGAACCTATGCTTCGATGACATTTGCAAATCTTTTAAACTTGCATTTCAAATCTGACAAATGACTCGGCATGTGTTTGTATACAATAGTATATATTTGTGGTGTGTGTGTGTGTGTGTGTGTGTGTGTGTGTGTGTACACTGAGACAGAGTCTCTCCATGTAATTGAACTTGAACACATGGTTCCCTTGTCTCAGCCCTCCAGGGCTGAAAGTAAGTGTGCACCACCATGTGTGATGTGGTATTTGGATGTAGGTTAATTCTAGATCATTGAAACATGGGTTACTAAAGGATAGATCTGAGTGGTATGGTGTTTACCTTGTGAGTGCAAGACCTGGGTTTGGTTGCTTAGCACTGAAAATAGTTAAGTCTATAATTTCTTAGATGTAGAGTATTCAGGCTGTTCAGCCTTTTAGCTGGACAGCTTGAGCCTGTGATGGTAGCAGCACTGTATGAGACACTTATTCCCAGATTCCTAGTCTTTGTACAGCTTCAGAGGGGTCTGAGGGTCTTCTAAACACTCAGTATTTTGAGCAACAGCTTCCTGTGGTATAACAATTAGGACTGATAATAACATGGCAGTTACATAGATGGCAATCCATTAATAGTGCTTAGCTTTGTGACTCTCTATTAACTTACTTTGTTATCAAAAGCAATCTGTAAGACAGGCATATTGGCATAAGCTTGTAATCTCAGCACTGGGTAAGCTGGGTCCATGAAACCTGTTCTGTGCAGCCTGTTCCAGACCAGACTAGAAAACAGAGAACCTACCTAAAATAGAATAAAGAGAGTCAGTAAAGTACTGAAATTACAGCACTACTGAGCCTTAGGAGAGATGGGTCTATGTTGGTTCCTATGATAAATTGGCATGTTTTCTACATAATATTGAAATGGGATATAAGAAACTTTATGAAAATGTGAAAATCCTTTACTTAAGGTTTTTGAGCATGCTCAGAGAGCATTCTCTCCCTGTCTTTTTTTTTTTTTATGCCAAACTCCCTGCTTGCCATGAAGGCGAGAAATAAAAATGTCAGCTCTCCAGAGGCAAGAGTAGAGGCTCAAACCCACGACCTGTCATGTGTTCTGATTCTGTATATTCTTTGTATAACCTTGGGGATTTGACAGAACTATTGCAAGGCACCAACTGTGTCTGACACAGAAAAGGCAGGTTAGAAGGAGACAAATTAGCTTAGTGGGTTTATGTGAACCCAGTGTGTTTGATTGCTCTTCTCTGGATCGCTCTGAACTGATCTGTTATTTTACTGTGATGTGGGCACAAGTTGAATTAGCATTCATTTAAGGAAATTGTGTACAGCTATTCAATTCAGTGAAAAAAAAATCAATTGGATCTGCCATTCAGTGATAGGAGGCATAAAAACACTCCAATTAAATGTAACAGTAAACACATGGACTACCATTTCTCAGCCAGCCAGCCTAGGCTAGCTGCATCCATTGACAAATTCTCACAGTAAATTTTCTCTTTGGGGTGGGAGCCTCTTTCCTATGGGCTTTGATGTAGCTGCCTGCCTCTGTGTTGTCAGTATATCCCATCCGGTCTTTCTGATCAAGTCTCTGGCCAACCATCCACTATGACATTCCAGGACGGAAGCTCTCAAAACAAGCATAATTCTAGTGACATCCATCTTCTATTTCTCTGTCCATTGGGTTAATTTTCAATAAAAAAAGGAGGCACACCTTTAAAAAAAAAAAAAAAAGGTAAATACCTCATCAGAAGAAAGCGGCTTTATTTATCTTTGTAAATGTTTACTGTGATCCTCACCTGGTCCTAATGAGTGGTTCTATTTCTATACAGTAATAATGGTATGATGTGCCACATGGTCTTTCTGTGTAGGGCATATCAAGTTTAACATGGAAAAATTTCACAGAATGCCTGTTGTATTAATTATGCTTATTGCTAATGGGATTGAGTGGCTGACCAGAAGCAACCTAAGAAAGGTTGAGATTATTTTAGGATATTATTATTGTTTGACTGATAGTCTATCATAGCAAGAAGGCACAGTCTCCAGAATGTGAGGCAATTGGTCTCGTTGAGTGATCACTTGGGAACCCAGAGAACAGAATTCCAGTAGTCTTCTAGCTCTTCACATCTTCTTCATTCTATTCAATCCATGGGAGGATGCTTTGTCCATTCAGGGTGGATCTTACTTCCTCAGATAAACCTCTGGAAGTGTCCCCACAGACACGCCAAATTTATTAGATTTAGATTTAGCAAACTGATGATTGAGAAACCTAAACCTAGAGGAATAAATTCCAAAAGATCTTCCACTGATGATTGATATTCAATGATATGAAATGTACGTCAATGATATAAAACCTCTTAAAAACTTTGAGTGTAAGCATTGGCATGTATTGAGTTTATCGGATTGGCAAGAGACCGGCTTTATTACTAGAGGACATATTACAACGGTGGACAAAAATTCTCATGAAACTTTCAAAGATGGAGTTTTAGCAACACATTTTTTTCTCACTTAATTTTCAATTTGGTTTGGGATGCTAACAGTTTTTACACTCACAGGAAACAAGAGTCAAGATTCCTTCAGTCCTCATTGAAGAAGAATGTGAGTGCAAAACTCAATGAGTGATGGAAGGGTGACGTGTGCTAAGCAGGAAGATTAGACACCAGGATTTCATCAACTTCAATAATTCACTTAGTAGGACATGGTAACTTGTGATTTGAACTCATCACACAGTCAGTAGCTGTCTGTTAAGGAAGTATGTACAATAGAAATGTAGTGTTTTACATATCAAGTTTAACTAAAAAATTATCCTGTTATTTTTTTATTACTTTACAATCATGCATACACATATATGTATGCATGTATATGTGTGTGGGTGTCTGTGTGTGTGTCTGTTGTGTCTCTGTGTGTTTGCTCTTGAAGCTCATGTAATCATGGAGAGATTCTATGATTCTATGATAACTGAGTGGATAAAATGCTTTCCTTTGAATTTTTACACTTTTACTCTATAAGAAAAAATGATTTCAAAGATGAGTTTAACAAAATGATACATCATATTTGTTTTTAAGAGTTGATATATTAACAAACTGCCTTACGCTTTTGCCTGATAAACATGAACATTACTAGTCTGGTTCAGTAACATAGAAAGTTGCCTAATATAAAATTAAGTTCCAAGTGTCCCAAGTGCTGTATGAATACCCTACATATTGCTGAATTATCATGTGACTATAACCAGTGTTTTTCTTCCTCGAGGTATAGGGGTCAAACCAAGACATAGACTGAAAAAAAAAAATCACTTGTACTACAACTACAAAAGTTGATAATATAGAGATATTAGCTGTTCTTGTTAAATTATCGCATACATAATTCTGGAGTTAGTCTAGTTTTGAAGTAAAACCATAAAGGTTTTATTTATTTTATAAATTATATTTTGACATTCATATAATGAGACTTTTCCTGTGTCATTTCAATTACACATATCATTTGTTGATTTGTGCCTACATTTTCATTATATACGTATACTGTGATATGTATTATAAATGCCTGTACTACTAGTTAAGATACTTTTTTGTGATTTTTTTGTGGCTTCCCTTGACTTTTTTGTTAATATTTGTAAAATTACCCAGTTTGCATTAAGCAGCTGATTAGATTGGCAGACTTGGTGGTATTCCAGTTGATAATAATCTTTTCTCTACTCTCTCCTTGTCCAAAATGAGACTGAGATTTACTTCTTTTAAGTTTCCTGCAGTTAATGAAAAACAAATAAGGTGATATTTTTGTCTGAAGATATCATTTATGAACAGGATCTTTAGATCCTCTGAGCAGATGCAGGCTCCAAGGTAGGATGTGGTCCCCGGTGAGGAATCAGAGAAGCCTGACTTCATCTTCCAGGCAGTGCCAAAATGCCCCATTCTGTGATTAAGGCTGTAGGAGGGGACTTTTAGATTTTTCTGATATCTGTAAATTGTTCCAGAGTCCTTCTGAAGTTGACCTCCAAGTCACATTACATAGGAAAGATGAATTTATTCCTTTACTAGTTTTGATTTTAATTTTATTCAAATATTTTGCTTTGATGGAGGTTAGTTTTAATTATGTAAAACTTTGGGTCAAGATGGACTTGATTCAGCTGCTTAGATTTATAAGCAGGTAGCAATGTCGGCCTTGACTCTGATGTTTATTCTTTCTGAACCTCAGTTTCCTCTGTATAAACAGAGTACTTGAAATGAGCAAAAATCCGTGGACCTGCTCACAATTTTCTCATCTTACAAAGGTTCTTCATACTCTTCTCTATCCCCAGCCCAGCTTGCCAATGACACCATTGTATTTATAACATAAAATAGTAAGGAGTAAATATTAATTGTGGCTACAAGGGCTGAAAATATTTATTACTCAGCAATCACTTCTTGTGTGCTATTTTGTGAATCATTTCATTACACTCTAAAACAACAATGATGTTTGTTTTCAATGGTCCATCCGAAGAAAAAAATCCATAGTAGAGTCTGCAGAGATGGCCGAAAGATATTGAGTTTGGTTCCCAACACTCATATTGAGACTTAGAAATGCTTGCAACTCCAGCTCCAGAAGATCCTACACTCTTTTCCGACCTCTGTAGGTATCAGCATGCAGATGATGTATACAGATCCGCAAACCACACACATGAATTAAAATATAAATAAAAATAAATATTATTTGAAGAACCTGTAGTATGTGTGTGAAATATTTGTGTAAAAGAGACAGAAAGATGGATAGATGAGGAAGACAGAGGGTGCTAAGCCACAATGTGCTGGCTTCTTTCTCTATTGCAGTGACAGAACACTGACCAACCTGGGGAGAAAGAGGATTTATTTTAGCTTAACAGTTAGATCCCATCATTAAATTACAGGAAGCTAAGGTAAGGACATGAGAGAAGTGCTCAAAGCTAAGAACCTAGAGGAATGTTACCTACAGGCTTTCTCCCAGGCTAATGCTAAGCTATCTTTATTAAGCAACACATAATGAGCCGGGCCTTCCTACATCAAGTATCAATGAAGACGACACTGTTCCATGGGCCAGTTTGATGGTGACAATTCCACAGGAGATATTGCCTCTTAGGCCTCTACATTGGTGTCAAATTGACAGTGACTAACCAGCATACACAGAAATCTCTAAAAGAGTATTTGAAGAAACATCTGGATAGCATGACCAGCCAAGTACTAAAAAAATATCCTACCTATCACACTTTAAGGCGTGCTATTTTTATTATTCCAGTGTTAAAAATGGGAAAATGAAAACTCAGAAAGTTAAAGTTACCAATCCAAAAGTCTGATAGGAAAGTATTGAATCTTTGGTTTCAACCTAGATCTGTCTTTCCTTAACACATACATTCTTAATAACTATGCATAATACATCACCTATGCATTATGCATTTTACAGATGATCAATAACCCTTTTATGACCTATGATTGATAATATAAAATTATACACTAAAATTTTGCAATATGAATCCTCTTAGATTCACTACCACTTATTAAGAGCAAAGGGTAAAGATCATAAAATAAAAGTCTGTCTCCTCTCCATTTTCTTTCATGTGCCCATGCTGCAATATCTGGCTGAATATTTGATTCTCCTCGGGATCTGTAAGCTGAGTTGTCTTTGTATACAGTTGAAAGTGTTCTGTCAGCATCTTTCAATCATCCTCAGTCTGTACCTCGACTTCTCCTGTGTGGCCTGGTTCTCCATTAAGATAAGCAAAATGTGTTAAATCTTAATCCTGTTCATTGCTTCCACTCCAGGAACTACCAATCTCCGTATGATTCCCGAAGCAGCTTCTCACACAAAGCTTTGCTCTTATCATGTGACAGATGCTTTAATCTGGAACAGTATTGCTGGGAACCATGGGCATAATAGATTTATTGGAGGAGGGTACAAAGTAAAGGAATAAAGATAGCTAAGAGAACAAAGGAGTCAAGGTTTGGATCAATCTGTGCCAGTTATACACACGATAGGACCTGAGACCTTGAATGTGTCCAGAATTAAAACCTTACCATGACTTTTATTATGATATAAAAAAATCATATTTATATACCTGAAAGGAGGCAATCCTTGTGTGTGCAACTTGTCTTCCTGTGAGTCGTAAATAAAACACCTGGTGTGTGTGTGTGTTTATTGTTTATTGTTTTTTAAACTATATCCTACTCCAGTGATTCTGTTAATCATTAAGCTTTTCCTTAGGGCCCCCACAGGGCGCCACCTATCTTACAGTGTTCCTTTTGACCAGGTAAAACATTTTTGTTTTCTTCTTCTTGATTCCTCCATAAGTTTGAAATTTTTTTTATAGAATTAGATAGTGGACCTTTGAAATAAACCCCTTTATTGTAGTGACATAGTCTGTATTATAATTAAAAATGATCCAGAACTTGCATCTGTATCTGAAATACACACTACCTGGTTAAGCCTTTCTTGGTCCTAGATTTTATAGAATCACAGAAATATACAGCAATGGAATCTCTCATAACACAAAATCATTCATTTTCCATTTTTTTGAAATCTTAATTTTTCCATTTCCTTATGTATTCAGCCTCCATAATTTTATATGTGAGGCAACAGATAACTACTTTGAGTTTTAAAGCAGGCAAAGGCTTCTAAGGAAGCAAAATCTGAGAGTCGGTTGCAGCCCAACATCCTCCAGATCATGTAGAGACTCCCTCTATCTCTCCTCTTAAGGTGAATTCTTTTCAAGGAACAGTCTCCAGGCAGTATTTTCTGTAGGCTTTCAAATTCATCAAATTATTCATTCACTTATTTTTTAATGAAAGTGGTATGAAGACAGCAAAGAAAAAAAAAAAGGCATTCTAAATCCCTCCACAAAGTAAGACAGTCACTGATGTGATAATCACTACCCACCCAGAGCTTTCTCTTGGTTCACAAGAGTACTCAGTTAGCAGCCTTATACATTGTCATAAAATAGTGTATTCTCCAAGCACTGAGCATCTCCACTCTTGTTTTATAATGTAAAGTACTCTCTTTAAAAGGAAGCTATCTCATGTGATGACAATATTATTTTAGACATAAAGAGGGTAAATATTTTCAATGGAAATTTCAAAGAATGGAGGCCACGTGTGCTACTTTTAAATTCTGGTGTTGGTAGGTGTGGTTATTATTTTCTTGAACACCAGTTTGGATCCTTCAGGAAAATTTAAAAGTGTCCCATTTCTCCTAAACTGTATTACAACCATGTCCAATCAGGTGAAAGAGACTGACCTCCACCCATTACTGCTTGATACAAAACTCTTATGGGCAGTTTTGGTTGTGAGACACCAACCTATCCAAGATGTCCTCAACAGCTCTGCAACAGAATTTTCTTTCTTTCTCTTCAACTGTTTCTTTTGAAAAACATTGCTCTGAAGGACTCTGTGGTCCCATCTTAGCATCCTGTTCTTCATGGTCCATCCTTATTTGCCCCAAATTTCTTGAATATATACTTGCCAAATGTAATTTTTAAGAACCCAAACTAACATATATATCTCTGAATTTACTCAAGTTCATCACTGCCCATTTCCCTGCACACAAAGTGGTTGGTTGTAACACCTAACATTCAAAATGTTTTGAGATTGGGGGGTGGGGGGAGTTAAGGTACAAAATTGAGGATAGCAAAATGAAAGTAATTTACACCTTTGGCTGAAATACTCCATCTTTCTTCTTTCTCTCATCATCTTTTATCCTCCTCACCAACTTCTTTTCCTTTTCAGTCCCCTTCGTTTTCATTTCTCTCTGTTGTTTCTGTTCTCAGTTATGTTTCTCCTTTTCTGTGAAGAAATGAGACAATCTAGACAAGTGTTTTGCTGACATCCTTGCCTGTGCCTCTCCTGCATGTGTAGGACCAACCATTGGGAAGAAAGGAAGAGAAAAATGCTTGGATCATTGTCAGGAGAAGAAGAAAGGCAAGAAAAAAAAGAGCACACAAGAAATGATTACTACGGTGACTCCTATGCAATAATGGAGGTAGGAAAAAAGTAGATAAAATATTTGTTCAGAATCAAATAGCTCTGAGTATACTGATCAGATTTCCATTTTCTTTGAAGTGAATCCATGATGCTTATTTCTAAGTTATCCCTCAAGTTTCAGGTAAGCAATTAGGGTCCTTGGATGGTACCCTTCCTTCCTCTCTTTTGTCCTGTTCTTTGCTACCTTGTATAATCCTGAAGAATTTCAGATGAACAGCCACTGCACAGAGATGACCTTTTACTAGGCAACATGGATAATAGAAAGGTGTTCTGAAGGTTAGAGAATAAATCTAATATGTTGAAATATATTGTTGACAAGCCAGCCTAGCAAGATAAAAGTCAATGACCTCCAAGTGCCGTGTATCTTTGTTTAGGACTGCTTCTGGCTCAATCTGAGTTAAGAAAAAGCACCAGAGATGTGCTTTGAACAACGGTATTTTTTAAAGATGAAGTCTCTGCTGAATTGCTGACACTGTGTTGTATTTTTCTACATAGTTGTGGCTGTAAATCACACAAAGTAGAAGTTTATCCTACCTTCCCCTCAGGTTTCCTGAAGAAACTCTGAGTCCTGTATTCAGGATCCTGGGACTATATGTTTTAGAGTGACAATTTACTGCCCTCAGTTAAGTCATCCCAGAAGGCATGGGCGGAGACTTACCTGTGATTAAAGGCTTAAGACATCATAAATTCCAAGCAACACATTGAAATATCAATACAGGCTTGCAAGCTCTAAACTCCAAGGGAGAATATTGAGTCAGGTTTTGAAGCTTCAAAGAAAATATTTATGGATCATGACATGCAACTGACTAAAAGTATAGAGTTGAAAGTTTGCTCAGCTCAAACTCAGCAGGTAAAGTATGGGGTAAGGGTGTGGCTATAAGTTCCTCTTCACTGACTTCCTGGACTGCAGAAAAGGATTTGAGTCATGTTACTTGTAGTGACCAAACATGTGACAAGAAACAGCTTGAGGCAGGAGGATTTGTCCTCGCTCACAATTTGAGAGAATACTATGGTCCATCATGGATGGAGAAGACATTCCAAGTTGGTACTCTGTGGAGGTCATGGCAGGAAGAGACTGCTGTTATTTTATCTTTACATATCTAGAAGCAGAGATGACTTGAGCAAGGGGCAACCAGGGCCAAACTATAGACTATGAGACCTATATCCTATGAGACAGTTCTTCCTGTAAGGCCCCACCTCTTTATATGTCATATGGCCTCCCTAAACAATGTGACCAACTGGAGTCTGTGGGAGAGGCATTACATGTTTAAGCCATAACACTGCATTAGGGAAACCATCAGCAGAGTCAATTCTTTTGATACAGTTGGGTTTTGTTGTGCATGTTTTTATTTTCTGCTTACCTTTTTATTTCCTGCCCTATCCAGAAGTTTCTTGACTCTAGTCATGGCTGGAAATTTCTAGAATATCCTAGGGTTTGACACAACCTTCACTTGCCTGTCTCTGCCTGCCTTTCATTTTAACTATTGTCAACAATAAAAGGTATGTGCATTGGTCTTGAATTCATCCAAATATAGCCAGCAACAACATAAAACAAACAGCAAATGCATCAGGTTTCTCTCCCATGTTTTTCTTGCTTTTCAATGATAACTATTGTCTATATAAATTTTCCCCACTTATAGCCATCACTATATAAAACATCATTTTCAGTTGCTACTATTTACTTTTCTGTCTTTTGAATTGGGGGTATCTTTTTGCTCCTCACTGGTGTCCCCTCAGTGCCTATTGTATCCTATGCCCATATTTTTTGAGCATATGAAATTAGGAGACTATCTCTATAGCAGCTCCTTATGTTCTGCATATAAATTTAGAAGCTCAATGAATGCATATGGTAGTTTGGTTCGTCACATGCTACAACACATGGGTGCTTAGGCCTTTAAAATACTACCATCTTGATCTCTGGGAAGAGATGGAAGTGTCCTATTTTAATTCTATGAATCCACTTCCTCCTGCTGAACTAAGTGTTCTTGGGATCCTTCTGTGTTTAATTCGTGCAAATATTTTATAGGCTATTATTAGTCAGGAACACAAACCTGAAGCACCAACATAAAAAAATTCCCTTGAAGAAGAGAAGCCTGTGGCTGATTGGCACAGGTGTTGATAGTCACATAACCATCAAAGCAATTTCATAACCTCTCCCGACTAGCTTTCTGATGCTGTTTTCAGATTGGGTAAGGGGTAAAAACAGGGAGACTTATCTTCTGGCTCTTCATCCCACCTCCCAAACAGGCACTAATCCCATTTTAATGGAGACTTTGCACTGGAGCGTTTAATAGCCTGTCTATCACTGGAAGGGACTGATATTTCTGATGCAAGCTAGTTGCATGGGGATAATCCAAATCTCTGTGGAATTTTCCACTTAGTACCCAGGATATCCGCTGTTCCACTTCTTTGCTTCCTTAAATGAATACTTAGGATTTTTTTTTTGTTGAGATGGTTGTTTTACTATTTTTTTTAAATGAATCACCTTTTTTTCATTCAATATATTCTGAACATGAATTCCCTTACCCCAATTGCTCCTAGATGTTCCCAACTTCTCCACCCATCCAACTCCAGAGTCTTTCTTTCTGTCTCTCTTTAAAAATAAAAGAAAGAAAAGAAAAAAAACAACAAAGAATACAGGAAACAAACAAACAAACAAAACTCTTAACCACCACAAATTAGAAATCACAAAGTATAAACAAAAGACCAATAGAACAACAACAACAACAAAAAATTCCCAAGCAAAAGCAGTATAAGACAAAAGTCCATAAGAATAGCATTTTCCCCATTTTGTTTTGGTCATCTACCTACCTCTGGGACTTGGACTAACCCAAACTCAAAAGTGTGACTACTATACTGAAGAAGATGCCATTGGCGGAAATAAGCTTTCTTCTGCTAGTTGCTGTCAGTTTCACTTCTGCTTTCTGCTCTCAGCACTGCAAACCCATCCGGGTTGAACATGTGCAGGGCCTATGCATGCCGCCACGTTCTCTGTGAGTTCATATGTGCATCCGTCCTGTTGTGTGTAGAAGGCATTATTTTCTTGTGTCTCTTGTCCTCCACTGTTCCTTTCAATATCTCCACCTCTTCTTCCCCATAGTTCCCTGAGCAAGAATTTGAGGGAGCCATTTAGAAACTGAGTGCTTCAAAGTCTCTTTGCATACTGTTCAGCTGTGGGTCTCTGTGTTAGCTCCTACTGAAAGAAGCTCCTCTGATGGAGATTGAGTGACACACTGATTTTATAGGTCTTATAGAATGTCCTTAAGAGACATTTTATTACTATGTTCCTTTAGCAGAACAATAGTATTTCATTCCACCTAGGTCTAAGACCTCCTGGTTCTCAGACTCTTATCCAGCTAGCATTGCTAGGCATGCATTTCATCCCGTTGAATGGACCTTAAATGCAATTAGAGAATGGTTGGTGGCTATCACAATGTTTGTGATATTATTGCACCAGTTTGTAGCTGTGTTGGTTTCTTTTTGTCCTCTCGCAGCGTGAAGAGAACCTTCCAGTACCATGAACACTAGTCAGTAGGGATGAAGCCTCGAGGTACCAAATCGACTTCTTTATGTAAGGGTTGTCCTCAACAATAGGCCTTACCATCAACTTTGTAGAGAACAACCAGTAATATTGGTAGGAGCCTATTGTGGTTGGGTGTTTCCATGGGACCCTTTTGGAATATGACTCAGCTAGATGTAACCTCTTCCTGACATTGGAGTTTCCAAAGGGTGTATAAAATATCTACTTGGGGCTTTGTTGTCCCTGTTATCTGGTGCTGCATTTAGATTTCTTATATATTTATATATATTTTAGGAAGCTTCTATGTTAGCATGTTTTATGTGGCCACTCAAATGCCCCTTCATGCTAGTTATGTCTCCCCATATTCCCTTTAAAGGAATGCCACATTGCCTTAATGCCTTGCCAGCTAACCCAGAGGCTCATCCTGAATTCTTTCATTGTAATTTTACTCGGCTCAGTATTTTGCAGACAAGTTAACACCTTTTCTAATTGTTCTCTTCTTCTGTGCTGCAGTGCGGCAGTGCCCTTTGAATGAAGCCTGCCTCTCGACAGTTACTCCCTAAGATTTTATTGTAGTGCCACTGTTTAATGATAGTAGCAAGGAATAAGCGAAATGGGATTGGGCCTGTAGAGGGAGTTTGAGACTTATGAGGTAAAGCAAACATCCCAGGTATTAAACAGATGCTTAGAAAAGGTGATGTCATCCATTAGAGGGATGATCAGAATAAAGAGCTTTATTTTTGTACTCGCCTGGAGCAAAAGCAGCCATTTCCCTGCTATCAGATGCCACTTTATCAGATGCTAAACACACAAGGCCAGACACTCGAAAGGCTTTACATTTGGCTGGATCGTCAGTTCACATGGGTGAAGATTTAGCGGAACTACATGGTCTTCTTGGAAAAAAAAAATGGCTTCACTGTTGCCATTTACAGCTTTCTGCAGTGTGGACCCCGTGAGGACTTTTGAATGTTTGTGAACATCCAGCTGAGAAGAGTTGAAGAGTTTCCAAATGTTCTCTTTGGATACATGCTTTTGACTGATAAGTCATCACTCCAGAATTTTCCATGACATATGTCATCAGCTCAAGAGAATAAGCGGCACATTTTTGTAATACTTGCTCCTCCTCTCTCTCTCTTTCTCATCCCCCTCTTCCTCTTGCTCCTCCTTTAATTGGGTGGGGATAGTGAGGTTAATTGCATACCCTGGTAGCAAAGAGCAGAGGCACAGAAGAGCTGTGAATGCTAACAACTCATTTAAGCTTTGCATTACTCTCCGTTCTAGTGAAATTCCTTAGGGAAAGCTTCTAAAGAAAAACACATTAAGTCTTCACCAAACAACTCCATCTGCGTGATAATGCCCTGGCTCCAAGAATCAGTTGGAAATGGAAAAGCTACTTGAATGACAAGAGCTGTCGAGATTTAGTTGGTAAATTTCAACAAGCATTTTCTTCAGGAGAGACCAGGATAAGAGACATTGAGCTCCGACTCTCTAGGCTTTCACTTCAAATGCCACGATGGAAAGCTGCACCAGCCTTTCTTAATCACTTGTTCGTTTGTTTTATCGTTTATGGATGTAACATATCCTCAATACCAGCATATTCTGTTTTCTGGCAGGGACTCGGCTGGCTGGCTCACCTTCTGTTAATGTTTTAGGTTTTTGCGGAACCTCATCGTGGTAGATGCTGAAAGAATACCGATCAGTTGATTAAAGGGCTTCATAGATTAGTGGCATTTCCTGTCACCGTGACATAATGAGAAGCAACCTAAGAGATGAAAAGTTGTTCTAGTTCATGATTTCAGGAGACAGTCAGACATAAACTGAAATTCATGGCCATGAGTATAGATATTGGCTATGCCATCAAGGATATGAGACTGCTAGGCTCACATGAAGGTAGATCAAGAAACGATTGAACAAGAAGCAGGGCAAACTAAACCTCAAGACAGGCTTCCAAGACATCCATATTCTCTAGATTGGCTCTGCCACCCAAAGGATCCAGGACTTCAAACAACAGACAACTAGCTAGGGACCAAATTTTCAAACACAGGAGCCGATGGGGACATTACACATCCATATTGTAATCCCTGGAAATATCACATTTCTAGTTCTACCTAGTATGCTACTGAAGGTGGACCCCCTTCCCCAAATTATATAACCCTAGATCCACCCCCAAGATAGTGTATGTGTCCAAGTCTGCCCTGAATAAAGGAATGCACATAAGCTAAATTTGTCCCAGGGAGCTATTTCATTGAAGACCAGTGAAGACATTTGCATAAAAGAGCTGTAACACTAAGATCTCAGAGAAGGCCTTCTCCTCTCATTCTTTTGCTCCTAGCATTCACTCACAGCCAAACCACGGTCCTTCAGAACTCCACCCCGTTCTGAACTCCACTTTATCCTTCCAGCCTGGTGTGTAGCAGTGTCTAGACACCCTGACAGATAAGGAGTCAGAGGATATGGAACCACAACCCCCAACATGCATACTATATACATCCACCAAGAAGAACACACCTCCTAGCCTTTCCTCAAGTAACTTTATCATCAACTCTGGACTAAGCATTCAAATATATGGGACTATGGGGACCATTGTCATTCAAATCAAACCACCACAAATGGAGATAGATGTTTTCTGGAGAAAGCAGCAGACACCAATGAGCAGACCCAAGAGCTACTCTGCTTGCTCAACAGACTGCAATGCCAAGGGATCATGCCTTCCAGCCCTCAGAAATTGCACTTCACACTTTCACAAGCCTCAGATGCTGAACAGAAAGATTATACTGTTTACTGCTTATCCTGCCGAGAAGGAGCTTGATTGTTCTAATCTTTATTTGCTGATCCTCTGTGTCTTCCTTGGAGTGGACACATTTATTTGTTGATATCATATATTGCAAGTATGAAACTTTGGGATTTTACAGGGACTCAGAAACACGAAACTGCCTCGAACCCCTCAAGATTCTGGACTTAGACTTTGAAAGCAAATGTAACAACCAAGTCTAAAATGATTTTAAAAGCTGAACTAAATTTATTCATACTCTGAGATGGACAGATTCATTTGGGACCACAGGTGGAATATAGTTTGATTCTGTAATGTGCTCTTCTTCAAATGACTACTTTTTCTACTTGGTGCTGAATCTTAAAAATAATAGAATCCAGATGCAAATGTTACTCTGATATCTAAGTCAATAAACTGTTGAGGATTTAAGGAATAGAAATCTGTCCTACCTGATCTAAACACAGTGGAGCATATTTGGCCAAATGTATGTAGGTGGGTTTAACATAAATTTTAGCAGAAAACTGGACAACAATGAGTTAATCAGCAGGAATTCTTGTGCATCTCCAAGTCTTTCTCATTACTCTATGCCTTATTTCTTTTGTGTAAGGATAAAATTCTTTGTTTTAGTCATATGGATGTCCCAGATGCATAGAATTTACATATTTCTACTTCTTTTCAGCCATAGCACCTTCAAATCTGTGAGTGTAATTGAGAATGGTTACTTCTCAAGATTAACTGCTTTTCTTACTACTTGATGAGCTGACTACCTCTTTTATTCCACAGCTTGGCACTGAATACATACACATCTGTAGCATTTACTTAAGTCCAAATTATAAATTCTTGAAACAAATTTACCCTCTTCCTGTTTTGTAGTAGTCTCCTACATGAGTAAAACATTTTATTCTGGAAGGAAGCACATGAGTACAGAAAGGAAACAAGTCAAAATAACGTTAGGAAGTTCCTGAAACTGACTGGACTCATTAGACAACCTCCTTACTTTTAGAGTAAAGACTTCTGGGAGTCATTCTCAGTTAACCAAACTATAAAGAAGATTCACAGACAAGACAAGCTGCAGAGAAGCAGAAAAAAAAAAAAAAGCCAAGCTGCCTGTAAAGAGGCTCAGACCAACTGAGCTACATGGATAAGACATTCTCCATCCTGTTGAGCTGCCTGTACATGGGTAGTGTGTTTCATGTTTTCAGCTTTCATGAGCTGTAATCTATGCTTGGGTGAGTTTCATGAGTCAGCTGTCCTATGTGTCATTTCTGCTCCTCTAATTAACCTGTCACTCACATTCCTATAGGCAATTCCAATAAAAACTCATTGCTTCACTAAGTAGGTGTTTGTTGAGTTCATGCTTGGTCTGTGTGGGCTCCTTATCTAGAGAGTGAGTAGGTGTGTATGTGTGTGTGCATGTGTGTGTGTGTGCCTGTGTGTACATGCGTCTCCGTGTGTGCATGTGTGCATGTATGAGTGTGTATGTGCTTGCATGAGTGCATGTGTATGCATAATGCATGTACAACAGTTTAAGATAAAGAAGACATGAATTTCATAGAAAACATTGAGAGTTGGAAGGAGAACAGGAAAGGGGGAAATAATATAACTACATATAATTTCAAAATATTAAAAAAGGAAAGTATTGCTTTTAGAAGTCTAACACACTATTATTTTGTATACTAAATAAATGTTTTGCCCCAAGAATTGTTAGTATCCTAAGAGGGTTTTCTTTTTTTTAGCTGTTTCCTTGTACTTTTTATACTACTTAATTCTTCCCTCTTTATTTTCACTATAATCAATAGTCTACCGTTCCACTTGCCTCTTCTCATAATGCTGTCTCCAACTCATTTGCTATGTGTTCAGTCCTGGCTCATAACTTAGGCATATCAATATCAGGAGACAGCCAGAAGGCTATCTCACTTCCATAATCTGCATCCGCGAGCTCTCTGTGCCACACAGAGGCTGACTGTCCTTACCTTGTCCCTGCCCACTCTAAGTCAGAAACGTGTTACGTGACACAAGTCTTGGTCTCCCCCCCACCCTCCTCCACTTTATGTTAAGATAGTTACTACTTATCACACTGATCTGATATCCCGGGTTACTTTTTAAATACTGTTAACAGAATTTAACAGAATTGTTAACAGAATTGCTATTTGACTGACAGAAGCAAGTTTCTTCTAGCTTTATTGATATCTAAAATAGAGGAGATATCACTCCCAGACATATTTCCTGACACATCTGAATGAGCATCAAATCAGCATCTAGACAGGTAGAGGAGAAAATTGACTGTTAAAGTAAAGAATACAGGTCAGAAAAATGTTCTAGTTGGAAGGTCATCTAAAGTCAAATGACATCTTTCCAGAGTGATGGTATTGCTTACTTGTACATATAAATTTCTCACATCATGGTTCGAACATTTTATCTTCGCCAGCCTTGAGACTATTATGGGCCTCCAGTTTGAAATGCAGATAAATTACTCACGTTCAAGAAAGCTTGCAGGCTTCTTCATAAATACACCCATTGGCCTTCCCACTGGGATAGCTTAAGGAAGTTTGAGTTGCTCTGAAGCTGTATCGGTGTAAAAGAGGATGCTTTTCTTTTCTCTCCAAGATTCATGCCCTGATAGTCAGTATTGAGTTGCATCCTGTCCTGCAATGCTTAGCAGTACTTGTGTTTGTATAGTCACAAGTGAATCCTATCACTGCCTTCAGAGAGCTTTGAGAAGACGCAAAACTTGTCTTGTGTAACAAGTCTTGACCTGAATGCTGGAACTCATAGGAACAGTGCTGGAGTGAGAAACGTGAATGCAGAGCTCAGCATCTTGCCCCTCATTACTGCACAAGGATTTTCCTAAACGAGTTAGAGAACAATACTAGCATCGTTTGTGACTGGCTATGTGGAAGCTCAAGAGTTTTGAAATAGATGGGAAGTGCAAATCGTACGTCTATTAAAAGT
>NC_047677.1:37068978-37147611 GCF_011762505.2 Arvicanthis niloticus
GCTATAAAGAGATATAGTCAAGTATAAAAAAACAAAATTGCAGCCCCATCCCCCACCATAGCAAGGTATGAATACTCTCTTCATGAAATAATCTTCAAACAACATTCTGGTAATGAAATTCCACTTCCATGTGCCATTAACACTTGAAGGAGTAGGGTGGATAATAAGGGGACCAAAGAATTCAGCCACCAGAAAGGATTAACTCCCAGCATGCACTAGAAAGGGGTCCCCATACATCAATACTTCCTTGTTTTGAATTTGGCTTCTGTTTGTCACATTAATATGATCTTTATGTGTTTATGCATAATATGTGATTGACCTTTTCTTGGCTTGAGTGTGTGCTCTGCTGTACTAAAAGCATGATTTAGTGGACCATTTTTATATTTCCTCCTTGCCCTTTGAGGAGTAGTTTGTTAAATGACACATACATGGATTAAAGTGAAACTGCTAATCTTGGATTGCCAGGTCCATCATTCACTAACAGCGTGAAGCAACCTGGCAATCAACTGCCTCATCATGAGGTCGTGAATTCCAGAAAAATGAGTACTTATCAAATTTGATTTTATTTTTATACGACCTTAAAAATGTTCATTAAGAAAACGGTCATCCTTGGTGAGTCATTAACACACATCATATCCACATTCCCATTTAAGGGGTGTAGATACATGAGTAACTTCAATAGCAATTACAGAAGGACATTGATATAGATATATAGACTATTAACACATTGATGGACGTCTCTCATGGTTGCAGTATGTAATAGGAGATCTAACATCAGGATCCCTGATTTCTGTCACAGTGAGGGATCTAGGACATTGGATTTCTGTCCAAAGGTATATTTGTAGCATCCTGTATCACAGATTTAAGGAAAGGCATCCTCAGCCCGTCAACTAAAATTGACTTAAAATCAGAGGGAAATGCTCTCAGAGATTAAAGGAAAAAGAATAGTAATAGTGAGTGTTGAAAACTAAACAACAGGGGGCTGGAGAGATGGCTCAGCGGCTAAGAGCACTGACTGCTCTTCTAGAGGTCTTGAGTTCAATTCCCAGCAACCACGTGGTGGCTCATAACCATCTGTAATGGGATCCGATGCCCTCTTCTGGTGTGTCTGAAGACAACTACAGTGTATGTACTCATATACATAAAATAAATAACTATTTAAAAAATAGAAAGAAAACTAAACAACAGTTATTAATCTATGAGTCACAATGAAATACTGGTGGTAGAAATACTCTACCCAACGTTTAATTGTTTTATTGTTTTAAAACGGCGGAGAAAGAGGTGTTGATTGTAAAATTCCACTGTACTGCTGGTGTAACTTTGCTAAATGAAATACCACTATTCAGTGAGAAGGATCAGTGGCTTTGGTCTAAATTAATGTTAATTAAAAGCTGGGGTCATTATTGGATGAGGACTGAAAACTATTCGAGTCCCCATTCCAGTCAACTTACCAATATCCAATTAGCATGTTCTGTAGAAATCTTTTAAAAACACATATTGTTTCAGTTGTTTTATGAGTACTGAGAATATTTTTTAAATGCACATAATTTAATGTAGACTCAGTAACTGTTTTAAGATAGGAGGAAATTCTTGCTTTATTCCATAGGCTCACAAACTGTCTCTGGGATGGCAGCCCAAGGCTGGCCATTCTCACATGCAAGAACATCAACATCCACAACTGGGCTTCTGGTAAGACATCTCTAGACAGCACCTACCACCCCAGGCTTGAGAGACATTACTTCCTATTTCTTCAGATCTTTGAGAAGAGATCAAAATAAATGTCTACTTTCCCCATATTTATGAATTTATGGGTTTCCCTGAAGCAATCTCTGAGTCTTCTGCAAGGTAATAGTGTATTAAGAACCTAAGTTTGTTTACTTTTTCAAATGGAAAGCTAATATTTTTTAAAGATGCTAGAGAAATGAGAAGAGTTAGCTTAACACATGCCTGGATATAGTTAGACAAAAGAGCTGGCCTGGTTTTCCATTGCATAATTGGGCAAACTATATGACAAGAGTAAGCAGCACACTTCAAAATATCTGAACAAGATTTTGAATCTTATCTCAACAAAGAAATGATAAATGCTTCAGTTTCTGAATATATTAGATCACCAATCAGTACACAATATTTACACCCACTGACTGAAACAACACACCGTTGTCCATAAATATGTATAATGGTTAATCTACAATAAGAAGTTTAAAAAGATGTCATAAAAGTTTGAGAAAGCTGAAAAATAAACAGCTATAACTTCACTCCATAGATTTTCCTATGCCTATATATGCATAGAAAAGTATTCTACATTTCTTTCATGCAGGATAATGTGTGTGTGTGTGTGTGTGTGTGTGTGGTGTGTGTGGTGTGTGTGTGTAGTAAAACTTAATCACTAACAAGTTGTTTTTAAAGGGAACTTTTTATACAATCTTTGGGCCCATTGTAACTTAATAGTAAGTTAAAGCTTAAAAATACTTTATGGCAGCCAATGGCAGACCTCAGATTTAAACTGAGACATGCATGATTTCAAGGTATTACCAACTTCCTAAAACATTGGGTATTAATATTCTTTTCAGTCCAAAATATTAGTCAGCAGGAAGGATGCCAGGATATCTTTGGGACCCTTCTTTTCAAAGGATCTTGTTTGTGAATGGAGGGACTAAACACTGTAAATGTGTATTTATTCAATGATAGGGCAAGCCACGCCCAACCTTAAAGCATTGGGAAGAAGTCTACCTGAAAAGTTTTCAAAGTCATGAAATCCCATTTGCCTAGGAGACACTGTCACATTGTCAACTGTCAGTGTTACCTAGCTCTATCAGAATCAAGCTTCACTTACAAAGTAATACCTCATGCAAGAAGTGACCTCAAAGATACCTTCCTTGTGTTCTCAAGACAAGTAACATTATCTTTAAACTTGAAAATAATCATTTAAAATCATTTTAGAATTCCATACATGCATATAATGCATTGCCTTGCCGTCAAATCCTTCCCCAATTTCCCTTTCTCACCCTCTCTCCCTGCAAGTTATTGTGCTCTCTTTCTGAACTCACCAAATCCACTTAATACTGCTTGTATCTCAAGGCCATCTGCTGTAGCACGCAAGGGTAAACTCCCAGAGATCACTTCCTGAAGAAAACTGACTCCCTACCCCAGAAAACTATGACGTTCTGGTAGCTTTTCACCTAGGGACAGGACTTGATGAAACCCTTTCCCATCCATGGTAGAATTCTGGCTGGCACTGATATTGTACAAGTCTTAGACTATCGCGAGTCCATGAGTGTAACAGCACTCGAGACCGTGAGAGGTTTTGCTTTTTAAGTCATTTTTTTGATAAATGAACCATAAAGGTTTCTTGGAGTCTTGTACCTGAACCGTGTACCTTCACTATTATAAACAAAGGATAAGACCTGCCAGACATCTGAGTAACTTGTCAAATCGGACTGAGGCAGAGCTGCATCATCAAGGCCTCTGCCTTGGAACTCATTTAGAACCCCTCCACCAAGATATCGGTGGTTGTAAATGTAAAGCGGTCTATCCAAAGTAGTTTGGTGTGACAGCATTTTGATGACAAATGCCCATATAGCTCTGCTCCTTCCAAGCTCAGTTTTTTTTTTTTTTTTCATTTGTTCCTTTGTTTTGTTTTGTTTTGTTTGCTTTAAACCAGGCTGCTAACTGCCGGGCATCATTCAAAGGCATCTGGATCTCCAAGCTAGCTTTTCTCCCTAAGCCAAGAACATGGGGTAATCCCATGTTACAGTCCTAGTCTGCTCTCCGGATGCTGTCTTTTGCTGCTCTCCTCTGTGGTACAGCGCGTCTCAGCGGCAGCCGATCTCGTCACTCAGTAGCTGGCTGAGCCTGCCCTCTTTGTTCAATAATTCATTGTGCAGGTGCAGCCTAGGCAGATCATTAAGAGATCTCAGACTTTGAAAGAATTAGAAAATGAGTTATTGATTGTTTGCTTCTGGGTGCTGCATTTAATTTGGATATTGGGGGAGTTTTCGTGAGTTGCAAAGCGTCTACTCCAGAGACTTTTATTATTTAGCATTGCTTCATTGTCTTTTTGAAAAAAAAAATGGTTTTATTCCTATGGTCTGTTGAGTCTGTTGGGTATCTTAGATATAACAAACTGGACTCAGCCAGCTGCTGAAGCATACTGTTTGACTTCACAAACTTAGAGACAGACATCAGACATTTTTTTTTTTTCAAGCAGAAACATTTTCCCTATATCTGTGGCTTCAAGAACTGAGTGTTATCACAGAGCGGTTTTTTTTTTTCCTAATCACTTGTAAAGAAGTATAAATGTATCATTTGTTAATTTTCTATGTGAAAAGGATAGAAAGTCTTTTTTCTTTCTGTCTCATTAAAACACGTTTTAACAATTAGGTATCTGTCATGGTTAGCTTCACCTGGCATCTTGATACAACTTTGATTCACCTGGGGAGTGTCTCAAGGAGAGATTTATTTTTTTACATTTGGTTGTCCTGTGGGTATGTTTATAGGTGGTTGCCTTATTTAATTTCATTGGTGGGGAGAAGACCCAGCAGCCCACTGTGAGTGGTTCATTCCCTAGGTTCAGCCTAAGTTACCAACCAAGTGAGGATATATGCATCCATTGATTTCTGCCTGCTCTTGACTATGAATGTAATAGGACTGGGTGTTTGAAAATCCCTCCTTTTCTTTTAATAATGGAGCATAATCTTCAATTTTGAAGAATTATGTCTAAGTTTAAGTAGAAGGTATTTGCTAGCATATTAAAAAGATGTTCCCTTTAGAAAGGGGAACAAAATAATCATGAGATCAAATACATAGACAAAGTGTGGAGCAGAGACTGAAGGAAAGGCCATCCAAAGACGGCCCCATCAGGGGATCCATCCTATATACAGTCACCAAATCCAGACACCATTGTGAATGCCAAGAAGTGCATGCTGACTGGAACCTGATATAGCTGTCTCCTGAGAGGCTCTGCCAGAGCACGACAAATACCGAGGGGATGCTTGCAGCCAACCATTGGACTGAGCACGGTGTCGCCAATGGGGTCCCCAAAGGAGGAGTTAGAGAAAAGACTGAAGGAGCTGAAAGGGTTTGCAAACCCCATAGGAAGAACAATAATATCAACCAACCAGAACCCCCACCCCACCCCTGCCGAGCTCCCAGGGACTAAACCACTAACCAAGAGTACACATGGTACCAGCCACATAAGTAGCAGAGGATGGTCTTATCAGGCATCAATGGGAGAGAGGCCCTTGGTCCTATGAAGGCTTGATGCCCCAGTGTAGGGGAATTTGAGGGCAGAGAGGCAGGAGTGGGTGGGTGGTTGGGGGAACTTCCTCATAGAAGCAAGGGAGGGGGAATGGGGTGGGGGGGTTGGGTGGGGGGATAACTGGGAAAGGGGGATAACATTTGAAATGTAAATAAAATATTCAATAAAAAATTTTTTAAAAGATACTCAAATCAGGAGTCTTGCAAAGTTTAGGACATGTTAGTCTTCAGACAGACTGAGTGATACATGGAATCCCAACCCTTGGAGAGACAATGAGGCAGGGGCATGATAGCTCCTGAATTGTGTTTTGGTTATAGATGAGACATTATTGAACAAAACAGACAAAAACAAAAATGTAAATGGACCAAGATTACCAAATAGTTATGATACAATCCAGCATCTTTTTACAAGACTATCATAGTTACAAATATTTCACAGATGATGTTCAGATGTCAGCAGGGTAGAGTCAAAACTTCCTCTGCAAGAATCAAGCTGTGTGTCTGGCTATTTAACATTGTTTGTTTGTTTGTTTGTTTTTGTTTTTCTATGGAGTCAAAGCCAGTTATGGCTGACTGACTTTATCTTTTGTTTTTCCTCTGTTTTTTATCTCTGGAAGTAAATCAGGTTTTTTTTGGTCCTTTTTAAATATTTATAATTTATTTGACATTTTGATGGAGGACATACTTTGTCATATTAGAAGCAGACCAAGTTATTTGGTCTGCCATGATGCTTGGTAGAGCCTGTTTCACTCGAGAATAACAAGTTATAGGTAAGAGGAGAGATTTGGTGTATTTTTAAAATTTATTTCAAACAGTTTAGCATCTGGTATAATACATGAGTCTGTAACAATCTGTTTGATACCCACAGTTATGTCCTGTTTATGTGGTTTTGTAAAGGTTTCTTTCGACTTTTCTGCACTGTATACATGACAAGTCATCCAATCATTTTGGGTCCCTCTCCAAGTACTTTACACAGATTTCAACCCAAGGTCAAACAAAGAGACTGAAGATTTGAAACAATGGCCTTCAGAGAGTCTCATCATTTTCTTCTCACTGGAATTGCTCATATTGTGAGTTCTCTAAATTTCCTTATTCTGTTTTTACTTTGAGTTTGCCTGAGAAGTAACCTCTGGGTGTGGGTTTTCAATAATGAGCTCTCTCTCTCTCTCTCTCTCTCTCTCTCTCTCTCTCTCTCTCTCTCTCTCTCTCTCTCCCTCTCTCTCTCTCTCTCTGTGTATATTTACTAATGATGAATGATTTCCATACCAGTGCCAGCCTCAAGTCCTCTCTGCCTAACCCATAATTAAAAGAGCACTTTAGAGCTAAGAGAGTTGCTGCAAATCCATCTCTTTGTCTCTGTCCCCCCAACCCCCCAAATCTGTAATTCTCAAGAAAGAACTATGGGTTTTGATTAGAAGCCATATTCTTGAAGCACTGATAGTCTAGTCTCAGATTGAGTTTTTTCAATCTGGAGACTTCAAAACAGCAACAAGAAGTTCCACCAGGACCAGGTATGTCCCAGCAAATCTACTCTTGCCATTAAGAAAAGACTAGGATGACTTTGCTCTATTAAGATGATGAATTCTCCTCAAAGACCACTAGAGACAACGTTGATCTCAAATTGGGCCTCTGGTTCAGATGACCTTAAGTGAGTTTCATGGGCCAGACTACCAACAAGGACATTTCTAGCATCCCTAAATTGCCATTTTGTTTTCCCCTAAAATGTAGTATGTCTAGGGTTTTGTCCTTGATGTTGGACACAATATCTCTCAAACAAGAAAATATTAAAAATGTCAGAGTGATTGGCTGGCTTCTTAGCTTCCCCTTTACCTTGTGCCTATAAAAACAGACTGGATCTGCCTCTGGTCTCCTTTCTCCCTTCCGTGAGCACAAGGGAAAGTAGAGAAGGAATGAAAACTGAGGAGAGGCAGCCAGGACACATAGTAGGACTGCTTCTACTAGCGGTTGAACACTCACATAGATGGACATGCATGACCCAAACAGCCGGCCCCAGTCTCTACACTGTGGCCTCGGATGCAGATTTTAACACCAGCCTTTTACATTATTGTTTTCTATCAGAAAGACACACAGCATGGGCTTCTGCAATGACTGAGAAAGAGAGATAAGAAGATAACCTTCTCTAGGATACTGGAGAAGCCAGGATGTTGACGATGTAATATATCTATAAGAAAAAGGGGCACTAAGTTTGTGCTCTTAGGCGCACTGAACCTGGATGTCCCAGGTTGGGATGGTACCCAAGGGATGCTCCTGCTTCTCTGATGAGAAGGGGAAGGGTAATGAGGAAGGGTCTTGTAAGGATAGGACTGGGAGGAGAAGAGGGACACGGGGGTTTGACCAGGATAACATGAATGAATGAATGAATGAATGAGTAAATAAATAAATGGAGCATCAGGTTTAATGCAGTCAGGTTGAATGAGAGAAGCATTTACAAATCATCTGAAAGTCACAGAGAGTGAGGAAAGTTGATTTTTCTTTTAAAACACGAGAGTGGAGAATTCTTTAACATCGGCTGCTCTACAGAATGTGCCACAGTTGGGAACTGTAGAAAGCAAAGCCAAGAGTCTCTTCAAGAACTGCTCTATCCCTAGTTTCAGGTAAGGTCAACATTTGGGAATAAATATTTTTCAAACTGAGAGTATCTTAGAAAGATTAATATTATAATTAGGGCTGTTTGTCTGGGAAAGGTAATTAAATATTGCTGTATACAAATATATAATGTATTCAATCAGCTGAACATAATTTCCACCTATAATCTAGGTATGTCCCAGTAGATTTGCAGGGACATACCTGATGGAAACTCTTGCTGTTTTGAAGTCTCTAGTGATTGATAAACTCAGTCTGACACTAGAATATCAGCGCTTCAGCATGCGGAAGACATCACCAAACTCAGGAAAGTTAACACACTTAGTGCTCTAAGCATCCTCCAGGCCACAATGCAACCCTTTTCCAGCCAGGTCTAGTAGATTTTAAGTAACATATCATTTTATGCACAAACTTGCCTGAGCTGGAAAGACTGGAATCTCTGCATCATTCTTCTTGACTTTTGATGAAGGCCATGCAGTCTGGAGTGGTTAGTGTCTTATCTCCCTGTAACCATCTCTAGGACAGTCGATCAAAGTTCTAAGACTATAGAAATGTGCAATAAAGTCAAAATGCTTTAATATGATGTGCTCAGAGGGACATGCTCAGTGTTTGGCCGAGTGTAAGTGCCAGTGAGAATGGTTAGCTATGTTTACTAGGACTGGTACACACCAACTGAGTAAGCTTTGGGAATGTGCAAGGGATTAACAACCACAAAAAGATAGAGAAGATAACTGGAAAATTGCCAAAGTTTTGGAGTTCTTAAGTGGGACGGTTTTTGTGCTTTTTCAGTGTATGAGTGTGATGTGTGTGGGTGGTGCATCGGTGTGAGGGGCCATGCACACGTGGAGGCAAAGTGCTGAAGTTGGGAGTCTTCCTTCCCCCCTCTTTTACCTTATTCATTAGGGTCTGTCAATCAAACCTAGATACATATACGTAGACATAGCCCATCATAGACATAGACACACACACACACACACAACACATATATATTCTTGGTAAGCAGCTTGCTTCTAAAATTGTCCTGTCCCATTCTGAGGATGGATTACAAAAGGGCAACTCATCCCATTGGATATTTAGGTGACTGCTTCTCTTGTTTACAACAAGCACCAAGCTGAACCATCTCCACAACTCTAAGTAGAATGAATTTAAATAGTATACACATCAGAGTAAAGTTTAAAAAACATTTTGAGTAAAAATAGAAATGTTTATCAAACTTTGTAGTGGTATTTTTAATCTGTAAATAATCTTTCTGCAACCCCTGTTCTTCCTTCCCAACCTTCAATAAAGTTTACCCTAAGAATTTCAATTTATTTGTAATAATAGCGGTTGAAAATGACTGAGGGCCATGTGTGGTGTGTGTGTCTGTGTGTCTCTGTGTGATTGTGTCTGAGTGGGTGTCTGTGTGTGAGTGTGTATGTAAGTGTATATGATGTGTGTAAGACTGTGTGATTGTGTCTGGTGGATGTCTGTGTGTGAATTGTGTGAGTATGTGTGTGTGAAAAGAGAGAGGGAGAAGGAGAAAGAGAGAGAGAGAGGAAAGGGTCCTTCTCTGCTTTGTGTGTTGCGTGAACAACAGAGAGATGGATGCATGGTAGGATAAATCCACTCAGTATCACTGGTATAAAAGTAATCTGTAGGAACAGGACCTAGGTTGGTGGGGAAAAGGCAACAGAGACACTTGATGAGTCCCAGGAAATCTGACTCTGGAGACCAGCATCAGGGTGCAGAGTAGTTTATTGCCCAGCCCATAAGCCTATATACAGTGTTTGTGCCAACCCCAAGGCTCCTAAATCCTTGACCTAGTATCCCACCACATGATCACCATAATCCATTGAAAGCCCTGTCTAATGAGGTACCTCAGAAGGAGTGTGCATGTTGGGCGGAAGGGGGCTGTGATGACTTCTGTGAAGATGGGGAAAGTGGCCACCACTCTGGTCTCCATTTCTTTTGGCTGTCGTGCCAGTGTACTGGAAACCATCTTAGATCTAATGTTGTATATGGCAGATCAAGACTCTCCAAGGAGGCACAGAAGCCTGTGATGTCACTCTCCATCCTACTTTTTTTTCCCTGCAAGGTTGACCTCCATCCTCCACAGTAGCCAGAAAGAGATTGTGTGTCGTTTATAGAAGGTATGTCAGCAGTCTCAGGATACAACTAGAATCTGTCCATCCACACTACCCATAGTAGATAGAGGTACCCCAGAGAGGGTTTCAGTGGACCTTCTAGCTGCTTAGTCTTTTCTTTATTTCCTGGGGAGGCATCTAGAGCTGAAGCTGTTCTCAGCTCCGAAGGATGATGATCAAAGTTGCTGTCTACAGGATTATAATTATGAGCAGGGTTTCAGGGCCTTTCCTCAGAAGCAAATAAGTAGAGGCAACAGTTTGATACTTATTTTTTTCTTAGTAGAATGTTTCTGTGCATGTATAAATGCATGTGTGCACATACATGTGTCCATGTGTATGAGTGTGCATATGCGCCTTCTTGGTCATGTACATGTGTGTACATGAGCACACATGTGTGTGTTCGTGTGTGCATGTATGTGTGAATGTGCACATGTGGTGGGGTGAGAGGTCTAATTTCAGTGTTGTTTCTCAAGAGCCATACTCCTTATCTTGGAGACGGGTTTTTATCCTGACCTAGAGACAGACAAGTAGAATACTTGAGTTGGATGGCAAACCTCAGCAATTCATCCCAGTGCTGGGATTATAAGCACATGCTACCAAGTCTGGATTTTTATGTGGATTTTGTAGGGGTTAGGTTCTCATGCTTGAGCAGTAGGCACTTTACCATCAGCCATCTTTCTAGTTCTGATAATTCATACATATATACTATATTATGAGTCTGTATAATATATATGTAATATTTATATATAATAAAAATATATAATACATAATATTTATATATAATTATATAAATATATATAAGCATATATATTTATATATGATATATAATATCGTATTTTATATAGTGTTCCTATTTATACACTCATAAAACTACTAGAGCAAGGAAAAAAGATACAGATAGATAGTGATGGAGGGAGAGAGAGACAGAAAGAGAGACACACACACACATACACACACACGGAGAAACAGAGAGAGAGAGAAAGAAACCGAGAGAGAGGAAGAGAGGGAGCTTATTATAGTAGGTCAGAGAAATTGTAAGCTCCTGGACTCAGGCAGCTGCAGCCAGGACTGGAAAAGAAATGACTGCCGAGATACTAAGAGAAGAATTGACAAGTCTTGTACAAACCAAAGAAGAATTGCTTTTAAATATAACCTTTTCCACTAAGCTCTGAAGAAAATGTGCGATATTTTTCAAACCAAAAGCCCTGTATTATTTTCTCCTCTGGGTAAAAGGCATTTTTCCCTGCAAAGTAAAAACCCAGCTACCTTTAAATGTACATTAGTCTAATCTGTCATTTTGAAACACACCTTAAGTGTGTGGCAGCTCACTTTGCCTTCAAGGAATATTGACAGCTTCTAAGCACACAGTTTGTGTTCTGGACTACTTAATATTCCTCAGATGTTTTCCCACTATTAAAGAACTAAGATTGAGAAGTGCACTTGTCAGAGCTGATTTTCATAGTTTGGACATATTAAAATGTTTTATTGAATTTAGATTTGATGTGCTTTCCAATGAAGAAAAAAAAATCTAGTTATTCCAATCACCCTTTCTGGATAACAGGGAGCCCCCAAAGTGCCAAATATCTAATCTACTTTACAGTGTAGAGTGATGGCTGGCCTCTGAGGCAGGTAGACTTACTAGTCAAAAATGAAACCAATCAAAACAAACAAAAAAGCGAAATTCACTTTCGAGGTGCCCTTTTGTTACAGACACAGCTTGTTCTAGTAAACCAGCACTATTTTCTTTGCCAATACCAGTTCAGGGGAAGAAGTTTGATTTTTCACACGCACTTTCATGTAGCTGGATAATAACTAGAAACCAGGATGTAGATTTGGGCTTTAATATCATCCTGTTTCACAAATAAAGAGAGGTCAGGTTGGTCGTACTCCCCTGGATGAGAGAAATGTGGGTGTTGCTTAGCAGCAAGGACAACCAGAGGAAAAAAATCTCTCTTTCCACAAGAAATATCTCCAACAACAGTTATCTGTTAGTTAGAACGAGTAGAGAAATCGGGGCATCGTGTTATGAGAGGAAAGCAAGGGTGAAAGATGAAGCCTTATCGTCCCCCGTTTTCTTCTGTTGGAAGTAACCGTAACTTTACTGTGTTTGCATGGAATGTGGATTTTTCTATCACAGATCTGTGCAGGAAAGACAGAAAACCTTTCTTAATGGTTATATTCATGTAGAACCAGAAAGAAAGAACAAAAAAACCAAAAATTAGAAATCAGGAAACGAGCATTTTTTTTTTTAGATTTGTTTGCTCAAGCACTTGATCCTTTTCACTTGTACCTTCTATATTTTGCTTTGTTTAACAATGGACTTTATGATCTCATCTTTTTTGCACTACATTTCTTCATCTCTAAAGGACCTTAGAATTCCATTCAGTTTACATATGTGTGTATACATATATGTATATATGTATATACATATGTGTGTATGTATATATACATGTGTATATATACATACACACATATGTATATATATACATACACACACACACACACACATACATATGCTTCAGAAGTACAGAGGAGACAAAGTTGCTAGGTTGATATAACCCAAGAATAGCAAGAGTCAACAGGACAGTTTTATCTGGGGCAAGGACATACAAGCTTTTACTTCCTGTTTTCCAGGACATTTGTGGTTTGTGGGTGAAGAGGTGTTACGAAAGTAATGGACACTCCCTTCTTTCTTCTCTACACAGGTATAGTCTGTTTCTACAGTGGCATAGTTTATTAAAGAGTTCGGCAGATAAAGTGTAATTTTGGGTTCCAGTGAGAAGACAAAATCACTGGGGAATATCTAAACCGTTGTGGCCATTCAACAATCTTCAGGTCGTTTTTAGATGTTATCTAGGTTTCATGGATGTAACTTCGTTGACATTTCTAGGACATCCAGTCTCACTGCAGACTCCTCTCCCTTACAGTCTTTATGAGTCCTGTCGTGAGATGTTCCTTAAAGTCTTAGGTGCATGGAGTTACATTGTAACTATACCAGAGAGAGCTAGAGGACCAGTCTTCTTCAGGGAAGAGCCCAACTCTTTGTTCCCCTATACTAAGAAGTCAGCTCAGAGATCTTATACATACAAGTAACACACATGGAGCAGGCAGTATATATGTTTAGGATTAAGGGAAAGAGACAAGAATTCAAGAGGGTAGGGTACTATGTGGGGTGGCTTTGAGGGATAAAAGCAAATGGTGGAATAATGTAATTATATTTTAATTTCAATCACTAAAAAAATTAAATTTAAAAACCTGGAGCATGAAGATATTCAAAATGATCATTACAAAACACAAACACAGCCCCCGTTATTCTGGTCTTTGAAGTACAAATGCTTCCTGGAAGTTTATGGCTCCGTGCCTCAAATATTTTCAGAGCCTTTCAAGTTATAATATATTATTATAGATAATTATAAATATATTACACTAAAAAATATACCATGTATGTGTGTGCTTGCTTGTTGTTTGTTTACCGTGCACAGGAAGGCACCCACAGAAGACAGTTTTGGGCCTCCTGGAGCTAGGCTTATAGGCAGTGTTAAGCTACCTGATACAGAGGAATTCTGGGAAATGAACCAAGGTTCTCTACCAGAGTTGTAAGAGTTCTTGACTGCTGAAACATCATCACTCTAGCACCATAGTAGCATCGTAAGTGGTTTGTGTAAATAAAACTTAGATGTGATTCTAGAACTTTCCATGCATTCCTTTGGTATCTTTGAAATAACAAGTGAGCATGTGGCTGGACATAGGACAAGGTTTTGTGTAATTTAATTAAGTTTGTGATAAGTGGGCAGAACATGACAGGCTACTTTAATTAAGGGCAGGGAATTTCAGTCACTACAAGGGAACAGAACACTGTCTTTTCTTTTTTTAAAGGAACTTCTTTTTTTCTTTTTTTTTTTTTTAAGACTTATTTATTTATTTTATGTATGTAAGTACACTGTTGCTGTCTTCAGACACACCAGAAGAGGGAATCAGGATCTGATTACAGATGGCTGTGAGCCACCATGTGGATGCTGGGAATTGAACTCAGGACCTCTGGAAGAGCAGTCAGTGCTCTTAACCGCTGAGCCATCTCTCCAGCCCTGTCTTTTCTGATTCTAGTGTCTAGGTCACTACAGCATCATTTTTAACATTCAGAGGAGTCATTTTCTGAGCATGGTCACTGGCATAACACCGTAATTCTAAAGCATGCCCTCTCACTGGCAGAGAAGTTGTTGTGTCCTACAGAACCTGACCTTTGGATGACCTGTTCTGTTTGAGTTTTCAATGAATACGAAATGGAATTCCCAAGCCAAGAAGCGCAGCATCTATAGGATGCTGGCTGTATTCAGCATCGTGAATTTTGCAGAACTTATTTGTCTGTCTAACTGAAGTAATTTAGAATGCAGACCACTGTTCTGCACAAGTCCTGGCTATTGGATTGGCAAACACCTTGTGAACACTATGTGGAATTTCTGTGACTGGCAACTGGGATTGGTGAGTTTATTAACAATCTCTCAGCAGAGATAGCTCCCTTTACTCCCAGTTCTCTATTGCACGCTAAGGAGGGCCTTTAAAAATTGAAACACATACTATCGTGTTATGGAAGGCATGAAAATTTCTGCAGAAAGATGTAGGGAACTTTTCTGGTAATAGGCCAAGGTTTATGAGAAAAAGAACATAGGCTCTCAGGAAAATAAGGCCATCACTGTGTAGTGGACAATGATGTGTCTCACTGTTTCAGAATGTCAGCTAAGTAACATGCTCTGGGTGTGTGTCACTTGATGCTTTATCCTTTTTGCCTTGTAATTTATCCTTGTATAATTATCAATTATACAATGAAGAAGGAAGTTGTATTTTTCTGGTGCAGTTCTCGTGGAGAAGCAATGGAAAAAACAAAGGCAGATTACATACCTGTCTACCCAACTATAGCCCCAGGCAAATCCATGTAAATCATGTAACAGATTCTTCAAGCCACAGTAGTGGGAAAACATAAACTACATAGCAGGTTCTCTCTCCTTCTTTGTAACAGGAATGCATGCTCAGCTTGCATGACAGATTCCTTACCCTAATCTGAAAATTTGGAAAATGTCAACTGGACACAACCCAGAGTCACCTAGGAAGAAAAATCTCAGATGAAGAATTGCTTCCAGCAGATTGGCCTCTGGCCACGCCTATGAGAAAGTCTTGATTGATGCTTAACAGAGAGCAACCAGCCCACTGTAGATGACACCATCCCTTAACAAGTGAGTTCAGAAGGTTTAAGGTACCTAGCAGAAAGCAAACCAGGAACACAAACATACATACATACATACATACATACATACATACATACATACATACATTCATACATACATACATAGAGAGGGAAAGACAGAGACAGATATGGAGATAGACACAGAGACAGACAGAGACAGAGAGAGAGGGAGGGAGGGAAGGAGGGAAAGAGGGAAAATAAGAGGGAGGGACAAAGAGAGAGAGAAAGAGTGAGATGGAGAGAAGGAGAGAGAGAAAATGAACCTCATCCCTATTTTCTGCTTGAGTTCCTGTCCAGATTTTCCACAATGACAGTCTGACCTGGAACTGTAAGTCAGACAAAGTGCTTAACTCCCAAGTGCATTCATATTCCCCATCTTAGTGTTAAATTAAATCAAATTATTTTTAGATTAGTGGTTCTCAACCTTCTCAACACTGTAACCCTTTAATACAATTCCTCATGTTGTAGTGAAACCAATCCATAAAATTATTTTCATTGGATTTTGTAACTGTAATTTTGCTACTGCTGTGAATCACAAAGTAATTATTTATGGAGATAGACAAGTGCCAAATGGGCCACGACCACGGAAGCTCAGAGACAAGCTTCATTCTCTCTCAAGCCACTTGACCTATCTGTGTTCCATTTCCTGCAGGTTCTCTCTCATGTCCCCGAATTCTGACTTCCCTGGAAGCTTTCCATCTGCCATTGGCTGGAGTCTACCATTGCACTGTGAAGATGTAGGCTGTATCCCCAAGTAGTCAACTCTTATTTCTAATGAGGTACTCATGAACACAGTTGGCTTTGAGAACCTGTCTTATTTGTGAAGGAGACTCCTGCTGTGCAGGGTCCACCAGCATTTCCTTTTCCTCTGGTGCATTGAACCACATGTATATATGCACTATATCAACAGATATTTTTAAGCTTGAAAACATTGTGCATTCAAATGAAATTTAGAGAAGAAGAAAAAGAAGGAACTGTGGACAAGCTAATGAAAAAGATGCTAGCCCAAGCAATGCTTACAAGCCTCAACTGCCACATCCTTCAGTTTCATATCCTGATTAGTTTTGACAAATACATATTCTTGTTTAATGCTAAACTCTATTACAATGCAGCCCATCCGATCACTTAGGAAGACCCGCCTTCCAGTTATGTAGCTCCTGCCAAAGCCTTCATTTTTGCCCAAGAAATCACAATCTTGTCTTTTCCCACTGACTACTTCTCCCAGTTCTAGAAACTGCATAGACATCGACTTATGGCTACTGTAACTTCTCCAGCTGGGCTCCTCGCTTCTTTTATTCACATGGTTGCTGGAGTAACTTTTTTATTTTTACACATTAAGGTGTGTCTCTGTATTTTCAATTATTCTATACTATCAAATAACTAACTACTGGAAGGATTCTGGTGTTGTCATTTCTATGGCACACCCCTGGGTTTTGTATTTTGTAAATATTTGTCCTTCCTCACCTACCTAAAGGCAATCTAATCTAGAATTGTATTGAAGGTTGTCTTACAGCTGATTAATTGTAATAAAGATATGACAGCCAATAGCTGGGCAGGGGTAGCAGGTGGAACTTCCAGGTGGAAAGAGGGATGCTGGGAAAATAAACAGAAGCAGAAGATTTGAGAGCAGACATGGAGGGAAATAGACACAGACTGCAGTGGAGCAGAGGGGCACAGAGCTAGCCTCGTGGCAGATCATTGGCTAGAAAGTCAGGTTAAGTTACATGAGCTAGCTGAGAGACTGCCCTAGCAGAAGGGCTAAGATTTAAGCCATAATAAATGTCTTGTATCATTATTTATACCACCGATGGGTCCAAGAAAGTCCCACAATACATGATATTTGGAGATTCATCCATCCCATACTGTATACTGTCATTTTTGCTGTTCCGAAAAATACCTTTGCACAAGTACATTACAAGTATATTACAAGTATTTTGCAAACTGCCTGTGGTTTTGTCAGCTTTGGGATGCTACGACATATATGGTTATAAGAATGTCACTTTGGATTTTTTTATGGACATATGCTTTCATTTTCTTTATGAAAATGTGTGGACGTGAGATCTCTGTGTTAGGAAGGGCTCCTGTGGTTTGTTTTAGGAAAATGTCACACTTTCTTCAAGGATCACATTATGCTCACAAACAATTAAAAATATTTCTAGACTCTCAGCTTCACAGTGAGCACATAATATTAGGTTTTCAAGTACCATTCAACCCAATTTAACTGTTTCAATACTGCTCGATTGGCCTTTGATATTTTCCCCTTGCGGGGAAACTTAAGATTTTAAGTTTTATTGAGCACATGTATACATTTTCTTGTTCACCAGAATATCTATTTTCTAGTTTCTCTCTCTCTCTCTCTCTCTCTCTCTCTCTCTCTCTCTCTCTCTCTCTCTCTCTCTCTGTCTGTCTCTCTCCTTTCTCTGTGTGTTTGTGTGTGTGTGTGTGTGTGTGTGTGTGTGTGTGTGTGTGCATATTGACTTTATAGAACAACTTTCTGGAATGTGTTCATTTCTTCTACTATGGATTTGAACTTAGGGCACCAGGCTTGCATGGTATTTGCTTTTACCAGCTGAGGCATCCCACTGACCTTATTCTTAAATATTCAATCTAATTAACTATAACCCTTGATGACTTTTTCTTGATTCTTAGGGTCTTAAAATTCATTTATGTTCATAACGGCTTGTGGGGCAAGTGGAACCGTGCCACCAAAGGGAAGAACTGGTAAGGTTGAGAGGATTAAGGAACTCGGACAATTATCAAAATTGAGAACAGTAGGCATTTAAATCTACTTCTGACCAGGTTCCTGTCCTGGAGCATATGACTACGACACCCCACTAAGAGGACCATGGCATCTTGTTATATAGCATAGAATCCCAGAGTTCTCCATGCTATTGGGGTATCTAGATATGCCCCAAGGGTTTGGCCGGTAAGTTTTCCTTCCCAAGCATCCCTTCCTGTAAAAGGTATTTAATCTCTGGTTCACCCTGAGTAAGTCATGTGCATCCTTTTCAATGAATGAACAGTTTGGACAAGCAAGTACTTTCTCCTCTCACAAGGACTGCTGTCTTGGGAGGCCTTCACATCATAGAGAGCCATGCCTAAGTCTCTCACAGAAGGCTTTTCCACTCTCTTGGCACTCAACATGAGCTAAGCCAGATTCCCCCTGCACTGACTCATCCCAGGCCCTGCTGCCCAGTTCTTAATTCTCCCAGGTTCCCATGGTGTCTGAGTGTCCAGGAGTTTGAGAACCACAGCCTCTGTCCCGGCCCCTACCAGTTTTCATCAAGAGAAAAAATGGCCTGGGACCCCTATCTTGGCTGTTTTGTTTCCCCTGAGCATCGTGTTGGCATCACAAGAGCCTGGCACCCCAATGGGGAGAATGGAATGTGTTTAATCTCCATTCTACCCCAAGTGACATCTTGGCAGTGAAGTGACACTCCAGCAGAACCACAATGAATACGTTATCTTTTCACCTGTTTGGGACCTAAGGTATTCAACTCTACAACTGCACAGTGATTATTTAGCAATTTCCAGACAATGGCCATGTTTTGTGCTTTCTGTCTAATACTAAATTTTCCACAGTAAACATTTATTTTTCATTTATCTCCTAGAACATGAAGATAAGAGTCTCTCCAGAGTATATAGTTTGTAGTTGAAGTGCTGACTCTACTTGGGTATAAACAACATTAATCTTGCAAGGTAATTATTTACTATAGCAGGTGAACTCATTTATGCTCACCAGTAGTTTGTGACAGTCCCTGTAACCTGATGTCTTCACTCGCCCTTGTTTTGGACTGCTGTTGGTTTGGCTGTCTATTTGCCTCTTGCAGTAATGCTGCAAAAATGCATGTTGTGTTTCAGGTGTTCTGTGTCAGCTTTAAGAAACTAAGCCTGAACTTTTATGAAAAACAAGGGCTAACAAAAGTGTCTCTGCTGTGCAGGACAAAGTTGAAGGTTGGATATGTACAAACTTCTGAAGAGATGAGTAGTAGACATTCTTTTTCTTTGTTACAAAAATGTAGGTACTTCCTGGATGATTTTTCCTTTATCCCACCAACACCCAACTAAACAAACCAATGGCGTTCAACAGTACTTCAGCTTCCCTGGCCACCTATTGTCCCTGATGATGGTTTAGTTTTTCCACCTTGAAAGTCAACATTGGCAAACCAAGTCCTCCTCCTGCTTCCATATTCTGACTTCATCTTCTAATTATATACTTAATGTAAGTACATAAGACAAATACAAAGAGCATAATTAGAATGTAATCACAAAGATGCTGTTGGTAAGACAAGTATATGTCAAAATGTCAAGAGTTTTCTCTGGGCATCTGCCATATGAATTATTCACCCATTGTGAAGGTTTTGAAATTTCAGAAAAGATATGAGAACAAAAATGAGATACAAATGTTGTCATTTTAACCGGTTTTCTTCTAAATGCAAAAAAAAAAAAAAAAAAAAAAGAACACTGCAGTTTATAGACTTTTGTTATTAGGATGGGGATATAGCTCAGTGGTAGTGAACTTCTCTAGAATGGCTGAAAGTTCAATTTCCAGCACCATTATACCTATTACTTATTTTATATTAAGAACATTAAACTCCACATTTGTTTCCTGAGTCCTCTGTCATGCCTGGTATCCCCCTTGGGGACAGTGGGTGAGAAGGCACAGAATCAATGGATCAGACTCTGGGATCAGGTGAGAAAGCAGAAGCAAGCTTGTTTGTTAATTCTCAGGGAGCACCCTTTATACCCTGCACCCGTCCCATTGGTCTCAAGCAAGCATGTCTTGCAAGTGGCAGTTCCCAATTGGTTGTCATTGCATGACCAATCTCTAGCACCCCAGGCAGGGTTCAGTTTGTCCCTCATCCAGAAGTTGCCTCCATGGCTGCTGAGGCTGCTTGCCCCACTCACTATTTACCAACATTTATGAGGAAGCAGCCACAGCCTGAGCCGTAGGGCCTTTCTGCTCCTCTTAGACATATCTATTATAAATATCAGTTTATTACTGGCAAAATCTTACTATTTCTTTTGATGTGCTAAGGGATCACTGATAGTCACATCTGTAAAGAGACTTAGAAAGAAGCTAATGCTTGTTCCAAGCCCCAGAGGCCTTGTCTCACAGTATAAAAGGGAAATGCTTTCTCCAGGCAAGAGGTTCACCAAACAGTTGTTCAGTTGAGGACTGCCAATGTGAATGGTGACTTAGTCCAGGATGGTGTCTAATCATGCTCTTGCTAAAATAGTCACTGGGATCTTGGTATCAGTACTCCATCCTGTCAAAACCCCAAACTTCCCAGGGGGACTGAGAAAGGATGGTCTCCCTAATTGTTCACAGTAGGAGATGAAATTGGCAAACCAAGACTTGCAGGAATACACCAATGGTCTGTGTGTGTGTGTGTGTGTGTGTGTGTGTGTGTGTGTGTGTGTGTGTGCATGTGTGTACATGTGTGTTTATGTGCTCCACTTGTGTATAGGACAAGCCTGCAGAGATAAGAACTGTGTGCACGATTTGTTGGAACAGAGGTTACAGACAGTTGTAAGCTGTGACATAGGTGCTAGGACCCAAACCCAAGTCCTCCATAAGAGCAGTGAGTGCTCTTAACTGCTGAACCATCTCTAGCCCTTTCTTCCTGTCCCCGTCATGTCTTTTGGACAAAGGCTCGCTATCTCTGTAAAGTCCCCGCTTGCCTCGTACTCAAAGAGGTCCTCCTGCCTCTGCCTCTACAGAGTGCCTGAAAATAACTACATTCCATTGGTGTGAAATTCTCCCCAAATATTTCTCAAAATTTTTATTGTCTGATGAACTGAATGAAAATTATGAGAAATATTTGGGGAGAATTTAGTTGGGGAGCCATTTAGTTCCTAAATGAAACAGGAAGATGACCATCCCCGTGCCTTGAGAAATCAGCAGACTGTTTACAGAAGTGTATGGGCATGTGCGGTGCTCAGCAAACCATGTGACATGGTGACACTGATGACCACCACAGTGAGACAGTTTTTCTTTTCCTTTCATGTGAAGTCTCCCTGCATCTCTATCCTCTTAGAAAGTGAAACTCCACAAGTCATAATACTGCAAGTTCAGGAAATCCACAGGAGAGTAACAAACTGTTTTGTTTCCTCCCTAAAAAGTAATTTCAAATATACCTAATAATGTTCCACATTCATATGTGTGTTTGTGTGTATACACATTGAAAGGACCTCAGAGTTGATACAGGACACATCAAAGCCAAGTTCTCAGCCCAAACGAGACAGGTATTTACCCCATAGAGACAGAGGACACGATAAAAGCAGCAAAGACAGAAGACAGAGGAGGATGGAGACTGGAAAAGAATCAGCGGAGAGGAGAGAAAAGAGGCAGAAGAGACAGGGGAGGAATTTTTCACCCAGGAGGGTCAAAGAAATTCCTCTGGAGAGCAGGAGATAATTGTGACCAATAAGTAATTGGCAGTTTATAAATAAAACTCCTGTGTTAGGATGAGGTATTTAATTTTGATTGGAAGTGTCGACTAGGGTAGTCAAAGGGGGCTTTTGGTTGATGGATTTCAATTCTTTGATAGCTAGACCTTGGTAGTCAGCATGAGAAGGAGAGAGTAGACAAATAAGGAAATAGACCTTGGTGGCTATTAATTTCTCTTTTATCAAAGCAGAGGGAATAAGAAAGTAGAAGACAAAAGTTATTCATGATATATTTGCCATGCTCAGGCCTGTATTTGCCATGCTTGGACCTGCAAGAGCCTGTAACATATTATATATCCATGTAAGAATATATAGATATGTAAAACATGTGTATATGTGTGCATATATTTATGTATGCTTTGATACATATGTATCTTCTGTATATGCATGTATGTACGATGTATGTATAATTATGTATGTATGTGTGGTATTTGTGTTTGGTTATATATGCATATATGATTGTATATAGACACACACATATACAGACATGCTGATATATATGTATATATATACATATGTACATATTATACATATGACTCTTTCATAGCCATTTTGAAGGAAGATGTACTCTAGATCATATGGTTTTATTAAAATTTGGAGAGTGTTATTTCTCCATTGACTAGGATGATAAAATCACAGTTTATGAGATTCTTATGCCTGGGAGAATGAAGGGGAAACATTTGCTCTCAACTGCAATGAAGTTCCTATTTGTGAATCCCAGTTTCCATATTAAAGTGCTTTGTGTCTATTTATTGGGAAGATTCTTACCTCATTTAATTCCACACAAACTCCACAGGAAGTTGGTCAAATGTGAAATGAGTTTATAAGGTGTCACTCAAGACAAAATGTGCGATCTGGCGTTCTTTGTTGAAGAATTTTCTTTGTGAGTGTTATACTCATGAGAATTGGCCATGACATTGCTCCAGGGGACACCGCCTTTAATCTCTCTTAATTTAGCAAATAGCTAAGTTGTTTTGTTCACATTTTGATTAGCATTTTGCATACTTGGAAAAATAATATTCTTTGAGGAAGGTAACTGAACTGGCAGGATGCTTGCCTCGTATGCATAAAACCGTATGATCAAAGCCCAGCAGTGAACTTAATAAACATGATGGTGCACACACCAGTGATGCAAATATATAGGAAGTAGAGGCAGGAGGATCAGAAGTTCATGGTCATCATTGGTAACATAACAAGGTCAATACTAGCCTAGGATAAGTGAAACTTTATCTCTCTGTCTCTGTCTATCTCTCTGTCTGTCTGTCTATCTATCTATCTATCTACCTATCTATCTACCTATCTATCTACACAAATATATATATATGCATGTATACACACAGGTATAAATATAGTCATATGTTGTATATGTGTATGATGTATATGTATAATTTCCTGGGTCAAACACATAATTTGAAAAGAAAAACCAGTTAGTGAAAACAGTCACATGATGCACATGAATACAATGGTTTATTCTTTCAAAATCATGTCATCAAATAAAGAGCACAGGACATAAGGAAAGACAGGACTGACACCTCAATATTTGTCCAGTCATTTAGTCCAGGAATCACTTAGAACAGGAATGACTCATAGAAAGTCCAGGTGTTCGCTAGTGCCAATCCAAAAATAACGGCTCTCACTTTGTCATCTTTGTGTTTTAACTTTGAAATATCTGACTACATTTTTAAATTATTATATTTTCCTCTTAAAACATCTTTTAAAACTCCTGGATAATATCTAAGATAGTTCTTCCCCCAGTGATCAAAGTTCTCAGTTATGCTAATGCCAGTGAGAAGACAGAATTGTCCACTGAGGACGCAGCTATGGTGGAGGCTCAGCTTCGGGAACATATGGTTGACCTATGATACATAATTGGAATCCAGATCATCTCTTTTATTTCCCTCTATGTTGCTTCAGCTCTAAACAGTATCAGATGACTGTAGCACAGACCAAACCTCCCAATGCAAATCCCATCATTTTCATTTTACAGATTAAAAATACTGACTTGTTTAAACAATGTGGCCTGGGGCATGGGGATTCTGCATATGAGATTCTACCCACGTATATAAACAAGCATCTTCTACCTTTCCTCTCCTTCTTTCTCAAAGGGTTGGTTGCAGAGAGGAAGGAGCTATTCTTAATTTGTGAAGATACTGATGCAAGAGTTGAACCTCACCAAGAAGATATGCTCTGTAGTTTTCTCATTTACTCTCCGAGATCATTTAGTCTTTTTAAATGCAAATTAAATGAATTTATTAAAATAATTTAATAACCTTTTAAACAAAACATGATCATACAGAAAGACTTTCACAGACCAGTTTATAGTCAGTATCCTCCCGTTGATAATTATAAAATTTGCATAAAGGAAAGTATATTGGAAACAAAACTTTTAGACCATAAAATTAATATTTCCCGTAAGGAAGGGATGCTGGTGAGAGAAATAGAAAAAACAGTCAAATTCAGGAGGCATGGATTATACCCTCAACTATAACTGAGGCTTTTTACAAGGAATTACACAATAGCATCATCTGATAATCTACAAAGTAAAACACATATATGATTTCCCAAGTTCACAGAAAAATTTGCTCAAGACTGAACTAAGAGAGTAAGGGAGATGAACACCTCCCTTTGAGTGTGAATATATTCCAGACAGGATATACTGCACTTCTATCCAACAAAGATGTGTTGACAGTCCTAACCAACTGACAGATGCTCTCTCAGTCTTTAGAGAGAGTGCAGAGAGAGAGGGGTCAAGGAGTAGTCTTTATGTTCTACCGGACACACCTCTAGCTCAGGAGGCCCCTGCTAAATGACAAGTTACATGCTTTGTGGATGCCAGAAACTGGAGTTGGAGGATGTGCTGGGTGCTAGGGAGGACATGTAAGGTTGCTAAGTTGATACTGGAGAGATTATGAAGGACTTCCCAGAGGATGTAGAGTCTAAGACTTGGGGGGTGGGTGTTAAAAGCTAGAAGGAACCAGTAACATGAGAAAGCAAAGGAACTGGACTGCTTGTTTCCCAAGCACAAGTGATGAGATAGTGATTTCCCAAAAGCTTGTTGTAGGACCAGCAAATAGCTCAGGGGTAGGGGGAAGATCTTGCTGCCCAAACCTGACAACCTGAGTTCTGTCCCTGGAGCATACAATGAAGGGACAACAGCTTGCCCCCAAACTGTCCTCTGACCTGCACATGCATGAAGTAGCATGAGAATCCACAAATGCACATGAGCTTGCACACACACAATGATAAAACATAATCTTGTCATAGTGAAATGGCACAAGAAGAGGAACCCCCACAAGTCCCAGGTGGTGGGACCTGTGTATCCTAACACTAAATTTAAAGTTGTTCCAACCAACATCCTTTTTCATTTTCCTTTGTTTTGCAAATAATCATGACAGGTATTGTAAAACAAAAGTTGACACCCGCCTTGGGAATGTGATGTGCTTCCATACCAAAGCCTGTTCGAGGCCAAAAGACTGCAGTGACATACTCATGTCCCCAGAGTCACTGCTCACCCTGTGTTTATGGAACCAATAAAACAGTTTATCTATTTTGCTCACAGTCACAATGCCTTCTTTTCCCTTCGAATCTGCATGGACTGTAAGTGCCAAGTGATTGATTTCATGTCTCGGGGCTTTCCCTGACATCTTAGATTAGTGAAGCAGCAAACTGCATGAGAATAAGAAATTCTTGGCAAGTAAAGTTTTCAAATATTGACATAAACCAAAGCTGTAGCCATCAAAATACATCGATACCCCCAGAAGATTCCCCAGGCTAATGTTTGTGTGGTGATGTGAACTGGCTTTTATTCTTGTCGCACTGTTCTTTAAACACTAGTGTGTGTGTGTGTGTGTGTGTGTGTGTTTGTCAGACAGTGCGAATTTCATTGGCAATTACATAATTCTTTCTTGCTGTATTAACTGAAACTTCTTGTTGACATGTGGGTGTTTTGCTCACTACCAAAGGCACCCCAGAATATAAATGGATGAAATAATGAAACACATGTATCAGTTGTGGGATGCAGTTCATAATGGTTGTGTATTTTCTCAGACTCATGCAATCGTATGACACTTGTGCATTGTTTTAGAAGGATAAGGAAGAGCAGGAGGCAGGAAGAGAGAAACAGTGATCTGTTTGCTGCATCTGATTTGGTGCTGGTGGAGAGTCTATATCTGGTAATTCTGGACACTGTGGTGTATATCCGGATGTTGGGTTTCTAGTCTGTGTTTGGTCATGGAAACTGAGTTGCATTTGGCTTCATGCTTTCTGCATATCTTTCACATGTTAGCAATCCTGGCATCTTATCACCTCTGCTGAAAAGCTTGCTCCATGTAAGTAACGCCTGCATCTCCTTCATAATTCAAGCATGCTGTCTGACACAGAGTGAACTTGCAATGTCCACTTTTAGAATGAAGAGTCTATCTGAAAGGCTATGGAAAAAATACATACTGATCTCAAACCCCAGACTAGCCTTCTGGTTGTGTGTAATGGGTGATTACTTCAATTATCTGGTCCTCTACTTAAATAAGATGTATAAAATAGAAGGAGAATGGAGATCAACATTAGAGTTCCTACCTACTATGCATACTACACTAGATCTATTCTCCAAGACACACCCTCACACATAGATATGCACATATGTGTATACACATGTGTATACATGTACACAGTCACAAACATACATATTCACACATAAGCAGGCACATGTATACAAACAGATAGACACATGTATGCACATGCACATACATGCATACTCAGACATGCACACTCACACATATCCACACTTATCCATACAAAACACACACAAACACATATACATGTATGTATACAGCCTCACATACATAAACACATGCACAGATTTGCAACTACGTGGTACACACATGCCCACTTACACACATGCATGTGTATGCACAATTCAAACTTACAGAGTTACACTCATGCATAGAAACTCACTTATAAACACAAAACTACACACATATGTGTACCCATCTACATGGATGAACACATGTGCACACACATGCATACAAACACATGTACACACACAGGAACAGACTCACATTCACACACATACATACATGCACACACATGCAACATGCTTTTCAAAAGCTGAGGCAAAAACATGATGAGATGGAAACCGTTCTCAACTACACATTACATGTGTTTGGGTCAGTATGGACAATGTAGAAAAACCTTATCTCATATACACATGTACATAGGAACAATACTGATGTTGACTAAATAAATTATATGTGTGTGTGTGACACACATACACACACATCTATACATATATATATATATATATATATATATGACATATATAAATATATGTATGACAATAATAATCAAAAAGACCATGGGTATGGGAGTAGAAAGACATTGGAGGAGTCTGAGCTGGACAAAGAGGTAGAGAATGTATAAATATAGTAAACTCATGTATGAAGTTCTAAAAATATGTTTTAGAGTATTAATATTAATCCTTAAAAAAACCAACTACGGCACCAAAAAAATAATACATGTTTTGTTTGTTTAGTGATATGTGTGTATTTGTGCCATGGTGAAAGACCCCCAAAGGGGACCCTCACCCAAGTCTGGACCTGCACGCAGCCAAGGACACACGAGAGACCTTCTTGATGTAATAACAAAAGGTAGTTTAATGGCGAGGGCCCTCAGGTCAGAACATATCTCACGCAGGAGATAGAGGATCTGACCCCCAGCCCAGGAAGCTTGGGATATTTATGGGAAGGGGTTGGGGAGAGCGGGGAAAATTTGGCGCGGTTACATATGATTGGATATTTCAAACATCAATCATTTGAGCTGACCAGATGACCAGTTACTTTTGACCATGAAACCTCAGACCTCCCAGAAAGGGAGGGAGAGAGAAGTAAACACCAGATAGTCCATTACTCACTTGGGCTTGTTTGGACTTGTCTGGGCACACCCTTGCATGCCTTTTTATTTTTGATTACCCTGCCCCTGCAAGGACTTAATATTTTATTATGACTATATTTAACAAATTGTTGGTGGTCTTTGCTGACCATGAATTTTTGTTATTGTTTCAATGCTGCTTTCAAATTTTGTTTTCACAATGGCACACATGTGGAGGGCAGTGGGCAATTTGCAGGTGTTGATATCCTCCTTCAACCCCTTAGAACCTGGGGATTGAACTCAGGTCCTCAGAGTTAGCTGCAAGCCCCCTTACTCACTGAATTATCTTGCCACCCACCACAGCACATATTACAAACGTGGCCCAAAGAAATAAAGAAACAAACAATTTTTTTTTTTTTTTTGGTGCGTTTAGACTTAAATCAAAACTTTTTTTGTTTGGCTTCAACTTTCCTTCACTGGCTTCCCCTGATGTACTGCCAACATACTGTCTTTTAATTCCTTTAGATGGGTTCACATTTTACATTGGAATTTTCTCAGCACCATATCCTCATTTTCTGGTTGACTGTTACCTTATATATTCTCACCTATATTTAAAATGTCCCTTTCATCACTGGCCTATTAGTCATCCCTCTGTGTCTCCTATAATGCTGTCACACTTTTGCTTTCTGCACAGGCCATATTCATTCATGAGTCTTTCCTGGTATATATCAATGGTATATATTAACTGTGTTGATAGCATATTTTCACCTGTGACTTTGGAATCAAATTCATGTCTGGCTCTTCGCATAGCTTACAGCTCCTGCAATTGCTTCATGAACATTGGATAGATGAATAACCAAAGGGTACCAATGGCAATTAGCTCTGATATCCAACAAATGTCGCTAAACCCCCATTTCTCCATTTCTCTACCTAAGTGGCATTTTGCTCAATGTTTTCTCTTCTTGGACCTCAGTAATGTCACCAGAAAACAGTGATAAGAATGGAAGCTCCATGGCTCTGCTTTTCATCGCTGTGATGAAATGCCCAACTCAGTCAACTTACAAGGAGGAAACATCTGTTTTGGTTCAATGGTTTAGGATGCTCTGGTCTTGGGTTTATGGGCCCTCTTTCATGGGTTCCTTAGTGGCTCATCTTGGCTGCTGTCTGTGGTAGAGCTATTCACTTCACAGTCAGAATGTAGAAGAAAGAAAGCAGTCTTCCTAATAGGAAATTCCAATGTACACTCTTTATCAGATGTTTATACAAATTATAATACACAGAAAGTCAGTTTTATCCAACTCCACATTCATATGAAGTAGCTTTTAGAAATGTTTGGCACAGTTTGAATGGATATGAAACAAACACATTTATTATTATTTCATTACCAAACCAGTGATGTATTTTATCATTGTTTTATTGTTTCTATATTTAGTTCAATACAACAGATGTTCACATAATTTAACAGCTTTGAAAGATCAAGATGCTGACACGGCTAGTACTCTTTCTGTATTGTCAAGCAGGATCATCCTTTGATTACGTTTATATAGGAAGATTATGATTGCATGACCAAAAGATGTAGGTTTATTTATTTCCCTCTTTGTTCCCAAATTTATACAGATAATTGAATGTGCCATTCATATTAAAGGTGCTTCTGAGAGTACTTTCAAAAGTGCAGTTTTCATGCATGAATATCCTATAGATTTAAATACTGTGCAACAAAATTTCATAGAGTGACAATGCTATTTAAAAATGCATAAACTTGCTTAACATGAAGTTTTTCTGCTAATTTTGAATCAGGATAATAAGAATCCTAGCTTCCTTTGTCCCAGCCATCATAATTTGAGTAAATGGAAAGAAACACAGGAATAATTAATAAGTAGCTGACCAGAAGGTGAGAGCATTAGGATGACTCTGAATGTCTTAATGATTGTAATCATTTTTACCATTCTTCTTTGTTTACTTGATGTTTCTTTCATCTTTAAGGTGTCATTATCACACATGGAGGTTGTACCCAAAGATCAAGTAATTATTATATGTGGGAAGCGGTTCCACCTTCGCCATTATAAGATGGCGCTTGGCATATAGCTAGCCTGAATGACTAGGCAATGCTTGAGAGAAAAACAACTCCATGTATGGAGTTGTATGCGCTCAGAGGTGTGGGAGCCTGATCACCCCACCTTGCATCATTGAGAATGGCCAATCTCCAGTGACTTCGTGGCAGTCGTTGATAGGAGCAGGGCAAATATTTAAGGGGCTGCACGGGCTTGAAAGGAGAAAGAAGCTCTCGCTGTACAAGGGTTGCTGAATAAACCACTCAAAGAAGAACACGGTTGCTGATGCCTTATTCTGCAGTCCGACATGGGTAGCGACAATTATAGTCCAGAATACTCTGACATGACTCAACCACATATCACCATGGGCTTCTGTCAATGTGATAAAATACCTGAGGTGAACCCAGAAAACAAGAAAGAAGAGGAGAGGAGAGGAGAGGGGAGGGGAGGGGAGGGGAGGGGGAGGGGGAGGGGGAGGGGGAGGGGGAGGGGGAGGGGGAGGGAGAGGGGGAGGGGGAGGGAGAGGGAGAGGGGGAGGGGGAGGGGGAGGGGGAGGGGGAGGGGGAGGGGGAGGGGGAGGGGGAGGGAGAGGGAGAGGGAGAGGGAGAAAGAGAAAGAGAAAGAGAAAGAGAAAGAGAAAGAGAAAGAGAAAGAGAAAGAGAAAGAGAAAGAGAAAGAGAAAGAGAAGCTGAGATGTGGTGTGGTTCCCATTCTGAAAGTTCCTAGGCTCATGACTAATTGACTCTATTGTGCTTGAGCTTGTGGCAAGGCAGAGCATGGAAGGGAATGTGAACAAGGCAAAGCTGCTCATTTCATGGTTGCCAGGCAGCAAAGAAAAAGACAAAGGTGATGATTCCAGTATCTCAATTAAGGTCACACCCTCAATATCCTTACTTCCTTTCTCTGATCTCTACCTCTTAAGGCACTGCTACCTCCTGATTGTGCTACAGCCTATTGTTAATTGTTCAGCACAGAGCTTCCTGTAGTTATTAAAGTTATTGACCCATGACACTCACCCATTGTGTTGACCTGATGCCATCCACAGAGAAAGTGTCCTTCTCAGAGCATTTACATTATCTTGGTTGTTATGTCACCAGGAGGTGACTCACAGAGGAGCAAAAGAGTGCATAGATTACACACTGGGTAGTTCACAACTGCCTGTAACTCTGACACCTAAGAATCAGATATTGTCTTCTGCCCTCTGTAGGTAATATATGTAAACATTATCAAAAGCAACCAGAAAAGTAATATAAATCCCAGTCCACTTAGGTGAACTGGAATGGGTTTATGCATGAAGATGCCCACCCTGCTGTAGAATTCTACACTGAGTTTTATTTTAGTTTGAAAATCTGAATAAGTATACATGTCTGTTGTGACATTCTAGAGACGTCATTGCTAATACAAGCGATATAGTGAAAACATGAGTTACATGGGAGTCCTGCCATGTTTTATTGTTTTCAGGAAGTAGAGAAAGATAACATAGCATGCCACATGACTACCACTCTAAGCAAAAAGACACTGTGTTCCCAGTCTCTATCGTCATCAGTTTTCACTCAAAGAGAGACTACAGAATGTACTAGAAACATTGATGCCTCCTCTTATAGTTACAGTAGTGGTGAAGAATTGAATAAAAATGTATTTCTGTATTCTGAGGTAGGAAGACTAGTATGTATAGTCTAAACAATATAGCAGTATCCATAGTGACAAGCAGTGCTTCAGTATAGAGGTCAGTTTCATTTCTGACATTCACTGAAATGAAGCCAAGCCAGAATCTTCCAGTCTCTGGGTGTTTCTCTCATCATACCTTTCTTTATTCTGTTTCCAATATATGGTAAGACAGATAGGCATGCAGAAGGAGGGAGGGAGGGAGGGAGGGAGGGAGGGAGGGGGGGAGGGAGGGAGGGAAGAAAAGAAGGAGAGAAAAGAAGGGGAAGGGAGAAGGGGAAGGGGAGGGGAGGGGAGGAAGGAGGGAGGGAGGGAGGGAAGGGAAGGGAAGGGAAGGGAAGGGAAGGGAAGGAGACAGAGAAACCAAAGAAACCAGAAACATTAGGAAAATTGAATGTTCCAAAGTCATACTTTTTAATCTTCAGATTAAATTTAAAGAACAAAACTTACCCAACTCGTCATGTGAAACAATAAGGACATACAAAATAGGGACCATATTAGATAGTGAGGACAGAAATTTACTTTCTGATGTCACTCAAAACATCTTCATAATATGACAGTGCCAGTGTTTGACTGTGAAACTACTGATCAGTCTGGATGAAGTCAATGACAACAGAGGAGGTCACACTCTGTAAGTAGCCTGTCTCCTCACTCTGCTGATTCCTTCCACTGCAGGGCAGGAAGTGTGTGTGTGTGTGTGTGTGTGTGTGTGTGTGTGTGTGTTTGTAAGTGCCTGTGTTGCAAGTCTGCAAGACAGGAGCCTGTAGAGTTCTGAAATCTATCACAAGGCATGTATTTCTATCCACCTTGTTTTTTGAGATTAATCTCCTTAAAATCAAAGTTTACAGTTGTCCCTGGAATGCCTGCTGCAAGCCCACAGAACCACTTGCCTCTGCTTTCACCCCCTCAACCTGGCTATACAGACACACATTTCCTGGGTCTACATTTGCTGAATCCTCATCCTAAAACATTATTTTAATCATGTTTATCAATTCAGGGAATTGAAATTGAAAATATTGAGCTATATATGTCCTTTTCCAAGAAGTTCTTGCTTGTGCCTACATCTTGAAGTGCTGCACCTATATATTACTCCATCAAATTACTGAATTCTTTCCTACTTTCTATAGACTTTATATAAGGTGCTTATGTGTGTAAGAGAAGATCTATCTTCATTATTCTACACGTGGATATTCAGTTTTCTCAGCATCTTTTACTCCCCTAGGGAGATTGCTTTTGCTAGCTTAACTCTTTGAAATTGTATCTGCAGGGATTAAAATGTTAGTATATCTGCTATCTGCCAGCCTTTGTGTATACATTATTGCATTCCCTTACACATCATTGTAGATGAATCCTATCTATTCCCAACCTGAAATAAATTCAGACAGAATTATATTTGATGTGACTGAATCTGTTGTATTCTAAACAAAAGATTCTTTGAAGAAGATTCCAAAGGAAGACTTTGAAATACATTTCTTATATCTATTTTTAATCTAATTGATTTATTCAACATTCGGCTAACTTTTGATAACTCTTTTTATAGCTGAATTCTGAACAGATTTTTTTATGGAAGAGGGTGCTGTACAACCCTCATGGCATTTCAAAAACTAAATAGGAGGCTGATGAGGAGGCTCAGTGGATCAATGACCTTGATCCACAAACTTACTGCCCTGAGTTCGATCTCCAACACCCACATATGATGGAAGGAAGGAACCAAGGCCACAAAATTGTCATCTGATCCCTACACATTTCCATTGATCTGCCTACCAAGTCATATGCCAATCACAGCCCCTTGTATAAAAACTGGTATAAATTGTTTTAAAACAAAACATGGATCCTATAGGTAGTAATCTCTAGAGGAAGTTAGCATTAAGGATAGGACTAATAGTTGCTTCTTCCTAATCCTTTTCAGAGAGAACTTATGGGACACTGAGAACATGTAGAATTTTAAAGAGCCACAAACCTTGTAGGCACCAGCTTACATTCCAGGATGGAAAGAAGTAACTCATATACTTGACATTTTTCTATATTAGTTATTATAGTCATTATTGGTTATTATTTTTGAGAATAGGCTTATGTCTGAGAAATAAGACCCAGGGCTTCTGCATTTTTGTTTCAGATATCTCAAATTCACTTCACCAGTTAGCTCCACTGTATTTTAGAAGTTGGTATTTTTTCTTAAGTTTTTAAAATCGCATATTATTGAGTTGAAAATAGTTCTAAGAGCCATTATTTTTTAAAGTCTTGTCTTGGATGGCTGAAGAAATGGATCAGTAGTCATAACCACTAGCTGTTCTTCCAAAGGATCTGGATTTGATTCCCAGGACCCACATGATAGCTAACAACTGTCTGGAACTGCAATCTAAAGATATCTGCTGCCCTCTTGTGGCATCTGTGAAGACTTGGTACACACAGTGCACAGATACATTCAGAGAAAACATCCATACACACAAAGAATAACAGAATAAATTTAAAAAATTACATTTGTATTTATTGATTACATATTATGATAATTATGATTGAAATATCTTTGGGAAGTTTATAGAAATTAAATAAGAGATTAAACCATCATCCCTTATGTGATGATTTGAATATGGTTGGCCCAGGGAGTGGCACTATTAGAGGTGTGACCTTATTAGTGTAGGTGTGGCCTTGTTGGAGAAAGTGTGTCATTCTGGGCCTGGGCTTTAAGATGCTCATCCTAGCTCCCTGGAAGCCAGTCTTCTCCTAGTGGCCTTCAGGTGAAGATGTAGAACTCTCAGTTCCTCCTTTACCATGTCAACCTGGATCCTTTCATGCTCCCACCTTGATGACAATGGACTGAATCTCTGAACCTGTAAGCCAGCCCCAATTAAATGTTGTCCTTATAAGAGTTGTCTTGGTCATCGTGTCTGTTCACAGCAGTAAAACCCTAACTAAGACACCATGAATCTTTTGTTTGCTTAGTGCTTTAGTAAAATCCAAACAGTGAAAAGCATTTCAACTGAAGCTGAATGCACGCTATACAACATGTGACTCCATGTGCAGCTAAGAAAGTGTGATGTCTGTGTGTCTAAACTGGTATCAGCTTATTAATTAGTTAGGTTCCTTTCACATGAAATAACACAAGTAATATGATGGCTAGTTTTAAACTGTAAACTTGGCAAAATCTATAATTATTTTAGAAGTCTCACTGAGAAGTTGCCCTAATTGAGTTCCTCTGTGTGCATGCTTGTAAAGATTTTTTTGATCAAGTCAGCAGAGGTGAGAATATGCCCCCCCCACTTTGGGTGGCATCATTCTCTAGGCAGTGAGTTCTGAACAGCGTTGCTCTCTGCTCTGACTATGCATGTGGTATGACCAACTTTTTCAGGTTCCTGCCGTCTTGACTACTCTGCTATGTAGGACTGTACCCTAAAATCATGGTCAAAAATGATCCTTACTCCTTTAAGTGGTCCACTGGCCAGCACAGCCCTGGGACCTGGAAGAAAGGGACCTGGAAGAAGAGTAATGGTAGACAGAGACACAAGACTTTGAGTTTACTTCAGAAAAAAAAAATGTTTTCATTTCTCCAAAGTTGTTTACATAGTGTTTGGTTACTACCATAGCACTGAATGTGAGACTTGAGATGACTGTCTTCATGGCACTCTATGTCCCTAATTAAGAAACAGTCATGGTTGTTTGTGAAGAATGTACCCAAGTACATTCACATAAATCCTTTTTTTAAGTTTTGTTATATATATATATATATATATATATATATATATATATATATATATATATATAATTTTGTGGGGGGGGTATGGGGAGGAAACATGCACATGGATATAGTACAGACAGAGTTCAGAAGAGAGCTTCAGATTCCCTGGAACTGGAGCTATATCCTATTGTGAGCCATCTCACATGGGTGCAGAGAATCACATTCAGGTCCTCTGTAGGAGCTCCAAATATCGAGTTATTTCTCCATCCCTCCAAATATTTGATTCTAAAAAAAAAAAGTTCCTAATTATATCCTGAGCACTTTGACAGAGATCATCTAATCTGAGAAGACATAAAAGTAAGAGAATTTCACCAGTGGATGTCTAAATAGCTAATTAATTCTTATTTCATTTCATTTTGTAAGAAAATAGGAGTCCCCGAAGATGTCAGTTTCACACTTTGGATAATAGTTTTTAAAGCAGCATATGTCATAAGACCAAAGGAATGTGTTTTATTCAAGGTGGTTATTTTAAACACTGCTGAGCAGCACATCTGCATGTCCTGTGCAGCGGAGGAGGCAAGGCCAGGACCCTGCATTTGTCCAGTGCAAAGCCCAAAGAATCCATTCAGTTTCCCCAGCATCCCCAAGGGCTTCAGCTTGTGTGCTCTGCCTTTCTTTATTCCTTGCATCACCAGATTTGGTGCAAACAAGCATTTCTCACTCATCCAAGGCAGTCCTTCTCCAGCATCTTTCTACATTGTGACAATTGTGCTGAGTGTTGATAATGTGCCGGGAGCGCCTGTTATTAAACTTCATGCTGGAACCACGTGGTCAGAAATGAAAGCCACAAAGAGGCAAGCCACATGCTCAGAACTCATTTCGCCGCTGCAGTCCTGTGAATTTAATCTAAGTCATTGATGCAGCAAATACTTCTCACCGGAGTCACAGGCATGACCTGTGCTGCAATAACTGATATTTTCTTTTCATCATTAAAGCTCTGGTCCCTGCTCAATAAGTTAGTGAGAGTCCTAAGGCACTGGGGGTACTTCTGATAAGGTAAAAATTGAGGTGTTTATTTGGAAGCTCAAATTTATGTATGACCAGAACAGATTCTATTGTAACAAGTAAAACCAGAAAAATGAATAAGACACACATACATGTGCATCATCAGTATTACCCAAGTCAGACATAGCACAGGGAGAATTAGTCAGCACAGCTTCTGCACTCTGGAGAGATGCTCTTGCAGAGGACCTGAGTTTGGTAAACATCACCCATGTTGGAAAGCTCAAAGTTACTTATAAGGCTAGCTCCAGAGAATATGACAGTCTCTTCTTAGCCTCAGTGGGTACCTGTGGGCATGAACACACACACACATAAAATTAAAATCTTAAAAGATTGAAAATAATTAGTGTCAGGTTCTCATCGAGTCCTTCAGACCACCAACCATTACATGAAATGCACTTACAATGAAATTTCCCCACCTTTAAAAAATACCTTTCTTTTTAAAAGAAAGGGAACAAAAGAAAATCAACATGGAACCTCAAATATGCTGAGCAGTGTGCATGGAGTATCTGAGTTTGGTTCCCAGAACTTAAAACAGCCCACAACTGCCAATAACTCCAGCTCCAGATGATCTAGCCCCATCTCATGGCCTTTGCAGGTACCTGCAGTCATGTGCATATATGCTCTCACAGACACACAGACTCTCTCTCTCTCTCTCTCTCTCTCTCTCTCTCTCTCTCTCTCTCTCTCTCTCTCACACACACACACACACACACACACACACACACACACCACATATATACACACAGAGAATAAAAAATAAATATTTAAATAAATAAAATAAGTATGTGATATTATGAAATTATACAACTAACTTTTCATTTAGGCAAGTGAAACTAAATTAACTATCCCCATTTAAATTTCTGAGGGATGTTGAACTGGCCTGTTACATACACTAAGAGAGTGTATGTGTATATTCATGTGTGTGTTAATATTCATATGTGTGTCCATGCTTGTGGAGACCAAAGGTTGGCCTCAGATAGCCTCCTCAATCACTCTATAACTTACGTGTTTGCAGAGCGTCTCCTACTTAACCTGGAACTGGCTGGTTTAGCTAGGCTTCCTAACCAGTTTATAGATGGCATCAGGATCAAGGGGACACACCTAGTGACAGTATATGTGTGGCATCAACAAATTCAGAAGGAAGAAAAATCGCAGTATACCTTTTATACCATTTTAGAGTATAAATTGAAGATTGAAATGCTCCAGTTGGGAGAAAGGCCCACAGTCGAATTGTATTGCACATAGATTTTATTTTTACAGAGTTTATTTGTGTCCTAGAAAATAAACAAATAACAGGAAGAAATAATGAAAGCTGTTGCATTCATCTTTACAGAATCAACCTAGTGTTTGATTATAGTATTTTCTCCCCAGAGATATATTTATAATCAATTCTTTACTAAGCCTTCTAACACACTTTCAGGAAGCCAGGGAACACTAAGTACTTATCATAATGTAATTTGAAAAGGATCTTTCTCCAGTGGAATTTAAATAGTAGACAACATCCCCTGCCAGGAGAGCAGAATCATGGTGTTCTTTCTCCACAATACCCTTCAGCAAGGGTAAAGTATTAGGTGCGTAGTCTGTGTTGATGACCCTTTGTTGGATAACTTCTCAAATTAATAAAAATGAGATTTGTTATCTTCTTTAAGAGTGTAATAACTCCTGCCAATTTACTGGTGGGGCCACTTTTACGTAATCAGTTGATTCAGTCGCAACTTTACAGATGCAAATACATACTACAACATTGGTTAAGTGTTATCTTGTAACGAAACACCTCCATCCCAGTGCCTTAAGAGAACGATAGTTCGCTGCTCATTAACTCACTTGTTATGGAATGGATTGCTCAGGCCTGTTGTCACATGTAATGTCCGTGTTGTCTCTGTTTTGTCTCCTGACTTAGTTGTGCTGCCCGTGCTATATGCCCTTCTCCAGTTTATGAGGTCTCACTTGTTACTGTCAAGTTTCTTGTGTCCCTTTTTTAAAAAGTCTTTCTTCTATATTTATTTTTTTTATTTATGTAGTACACTGTCCGTCTCTTCAGACCCACCAGAAGAGGGCATCAAATCCCATTACAAATGATGGTGAGCCACCATGTGGTTGCTGGGAACTGAACTCAGGACCTCAGGAAGAAAAGTCAGTGCTCTTAACCACTGAGCCATTTCTCCAGCCCCTCTTTGTCCTTTTTAATATGGAAAGTTTTGGTACAAGCTTATCTTGTACAGTATTTATATTCTCAAAGAGTATAACATGTGTGGCTTTGTCTACTTTTGTTGTTGTTATTTGTTTTCAGTTTGTTTATTTTCTTGCTTGCTTGCTTGCTGTGGTAAGAATCAAGGTTTTATACTCAGGGAATTTTTAGCATCATCCTTTCTTTGTTTGTTGAAGAAAAAGATTAAAAAAAAAAAAAGAAAGGACAAGACTGCTTTTAGGCATGGTGGAAGAGAAGGTTTGTTATACATAAAGGAGAAGCAAGGCAGGGGCGGAGACAACTGGAAGAGTCCAGAATGAACATGACCAGACTGAGCTGTGCCATATGAGGAGCAGAGTGCAAGGGAGAGGGGAGAGGGAGCTGCCACTCAAGAAGGGTGGCCTTGTCCAAGAGACTGCCTGGTGCACACTTAGTGCTGATTGACAGGGTAGTTGAATGCCCAATTTTACACATATTCTTTACCTTGAACTTTGTATTTGTGTGATACCTGTATCTTTTATGCAACCTCCAGGTAATTTTTATCAGTATTTATGATGAGAACATTTTCTTAAATGACTGGTTGTTATTTTCAACACCATTGGTGTTTTCCATTATGTTTTACTTGTTCTTGTTATTAGCCACGTTGGATAGGTTTGTCTATTTCTTTTTTCTTGTATTTGTGTCTATGTTCTGTCCAAAAAGTAGGTCTTTAGCTGTAGTTAGTTGGAAGAAGGCTTTTTTTTTCTTGGGGGTCCTTGGACGAAGAACAATGTCTGTCTCAACTCAGGAGCTGATTGTAAGAAACAGGCTATTCCACCAATGGCCCCAAGCCAAATCTTCACATAACTTCAACTGCACGTCCATGGAGATAAACACCTAGCCACATACCTATGGCTACTTAACCATCCACCTGACAGACCACAACAGTGGCATTAGTCCTAATTTTTTTCATATCTGTTTAATTCCTACTTACGTTTGGTATCAGCCACCGTTTTCATACTCTATGTTTACTAGCTGCGTTGCCGTCATAGTAACCTGTTACCTTGCTCACTCCTGGTAGTTTTGTTTTCTCTGTGGATCTTGCTCATGAAGTTCCAGGCATCATAGTTTGTCATCAGACCTTGCTATATGTTTCAGATGTATGCCATCTTTGGAGGCTAACATACATATTCTTGATTTGGGTAAACAAAAAGGATGTTTAGGTTCTATCAACCTGGCTTCAGAAAAATAGCAAATCTTCTGATAGGCATCCCCAAAGAAAGCAAAAATATCAAAGCTCCTTCACTTACGCTGAGATTTCTTTAATAGGCAATCATGCCTATTATTACTATGAATAGCATATCGCATAGAGTCTCTTGAAAAGAGTAGCACAGGTCTTTTGCATGTAAAAGAGTTATCAGCATACTCATTTTCTTTCCCTCTAGAATAATTGAACTAAAGTTCACCGGCACTGAGAATTTAATGTCTAATGATTCTGAGCAATTATCTTTTATTTTCTTATTTCTTCAGGCTCTGCATCATGGTGCAGCGTGTTTCTTTGCTTTTGTTTACACTAGTTGTGGCTCTTTTGTGAGCGAGGGGCTCTATTTGCTCAGTCTGAAGTCCCCCGATGCCCTGGAGTAATCATTTGATTTTTCACAAGGATTCTGTTTTCCCTTTTTTTTGTTTTGTTGTATGTAATGACACTGCTTGTCCATTGTTGTTAAAGTACCTGCTGGTTGCCTAGGAGAGCAGATGAAAGAAGATGTTGCCCCACAGGAACAATGCACACAGAGAGGTTGGTTAACCTAATAAATAAGACCCATGGGATAATGTGACCTGAAGGAATTGAGCATGGCGTAAAGGAGTTTGGATTCAGGCAACAGAGAGATCATGGATGAGCTGAACACAGGTTTTAGAGTCGGGACCATTTGGAATGCTTGGAAACTTAGTGAATCTCAGAAAGATGAAAAGAGAGAAGAAAGGTGCACTTACGAGCATCTGGTCACAGCAGAGAGCTAAATGATGCTCTTGGGAATTCGCCAAGGCATCTAGATAAAGTCACAACTTCACACTGATAAGGGTCTTTAAAAAATTATTCATTTTTATTATTTTTAATTATGTGTACACGTGTGTATGTGTGTGTGTGTGTGTGTGTGTGTGTGTGTGTGTGCACATAAGTACGGGTGCTCAGGGAGGCGTAGAATCCCTTGGAGTTGGAATATTGACAGTTGTCAGTCTCCTGATATGGATACCTGGAGCCAGACCCAGGTCCCCTATTGGACCACTTCACACTCTTAACCACAAAGCGATTTCTCCAGCGCCACAGACTGTGATCTTAACGATGCAAATGTACGTGGAAGCCTCATAAAGAGGGAAGTTTCATGATTTCCATTTGTAGTGATCTGGATGAGAAAGGTCCCTCCCATCGGCTCATGTATTTGAACACATGGTCCCCAGTTGGTGGTGTTTGGAAGGGCAATAGAACCTTCAGGAGGTGGATCTTCGTTGACAGAAGTATGTGACTTGGAGGTCAGCATTGAGGTGATATATAGTCTAGTTCCATGTTCTTCCTTCCTTCCATGTCATGCCCTGGCTGCCTGCTGTCGTGCTTCTTCTGATGTTCTGGACTCTTCCGTAACTTAAGCCAAAACATAGACTTTCTTCTCTAAGTTTTTTTTTTAGTCAGTGGTGTTTTACCACAACAACAGAAAAGTGACCAAGACATGTGGGATTTGAAAGTATCACTTCAGACATAACAATAATACACAGACTTATAGTCATTGTGTATATGGAATAGGAGACCCAATGCCTTAGATCCAGCATCCCTAACAGAACTAAATTGCCTCTGCTTTTGAATATATGTTTGTTTAATCCACATAAGAGACACTGGGTTTTTCTCCAAAAGTTTAAGGTTACAAATTATTATGATCAATATTGACAGATAATTAATGCTAATACAGTATTGTTGTCTGCATTAACAGAAACAGTGTGGAAAATTTTCATATTACAAGAAATTATGTAGCCCAGACCAAAACCGGGTGTTTTAAATGAGATTCAAGGGGAAAATTTACAGCAAACCCTTTTCATATGTATTTCTAAGTCAAGAACATAACATTACCATTGAGGAACCATGAAATAATAGGACAGAGAGGCAGTCTTCATGCTGAGCATCGATAGGCAGTGTTTTGAATTTCAGGTAATGTTAAGGCAATACTTTATAAACCTGTACTCCATTAAGTTGGTAAAGTCTATAAAACAACAGTGGCATGCTAAAATGTTGTTTTTATTTAACCTGGAATAGAATGTAGGGCATTTTAAAAGTATTGATTCAAGCAAACTTCTTAGACTTTCAACTTCTGTCTTGGAAGAAATCTGTCATAAGTTATAGTTGAGTTCGTCTATGGCCAGCGCTGAGAAACGGAGAGACACCTGAGCATTTCCGGTTATGTGGCGTGATCCCATTCAGCCAGTTGCCACTCTGCAGGTGGATGAACCCATCAGCTGAACGGCATGCCGCAGCTCACGGCTGGCTTCTCTAGCTGAAGAACTCAGCATCGTGCTCCCTATGCCTCTACTCAGGCACTACCTGTTGACAGTGATGCTTTTATATGTGGCTTGAAATAGCCAAATGAAATGAAATGGAGTAGCATAATTGCCAGTCAAATTCCAGCTCGTTTTATTGGCTCTAGAATCATTAAAGATAATTACGACAAGAACTGACATGATACAGGTGCGTGTGGAGAAAATTGGCTTTTTTATTGAGTTCGTGTAATAATTTACCGTATGATTTGTAAGTATATTAAGGATGAAAACTTTATTTCTTTCATGCATTCGTGAGAAATATTACTGAATTTAGGATGATCAGGTTTTTTTCTCATAAATCATTATACTAGAGTTTTAATAGAATTTTCTAAAGAATTCCACCTAAATCGCTCCTATTACCCTAGTCTTGTCTGTGACCTATTAACACCTGCCAGAGTTAAAAATTAATCACTCATTTTTTCAATGTTATTTAAATGTCTTACTTGTTTTTTTCTTTTATTATATTAGTACTTAGATGTTTATTTATTCAGAATACTGGCATTCCTGTTGTTAAAGTCAAAATTATAGCAAAGCTTTCAACTCTTGAAATCGAAATCAGGAATATAATTATAAGAAAGCCTTGGAATGTTATAGCTGAGGCCCCACAAAGGGAGATTGAACTAAATTTCTACTTTAAAACCACAAAGGGGAGTGAAGGTATTAACAAGCTGACATATATACACACATACATATATATATATATATATATATATATATATATATATATACACATATATGTATACATACATGTATACATATATACACACATATGTATATATGTGTGTGTTATATGTGTGTATATATATGTGTGTGTGATATATATGTGTATATATATGTATATACACACACACACACACATATATATATATATATATAAAATCAACAGATTCAGGTGAGTGCATGCACGTGTGTGTTTATTGCTGGTTTTGCCATTGTTAACCCTATTGCCTATTACAGGTGCCAATGTTTCTTTTGTAATTTTTTTTCATAACAGGATCAGTGAGAAGAAAATGTTACTCTTCCAGTTGTTATACAGGCTGTAGTAAGTACTTATTTTATAAGTCTATCATAATATTGAGGAAAGATATGAGGCCGTAGGTGTAGTGTGTATCTGCACACTCTAATGAGTAGTGACTGAAATGAGATTTGGATCCAACGTTGTGTCAGTACAAAGTCTGCCTCATCTGGTTGTATGAAAAAATGCCCTGGCAATAATCCTGCTGATCTTCATAAGCATGGGATAGTGTGGTGGATGGTTGAGTTCACTTTGAAGTCAAAATAGAGTTAATTCGGAGATGATTTGAAAACATGAGTCACAGAACCTGCGATATGCCATGTGTGGAATGAAGTCCGTGAGAACTCTGTCTTGGAATAGACTCCTTATTTGTCCTAATTTCTCTATGTGATGCCCATCTTCAGGAAAGGAAGCTGCCCTTTCAGAATGTGCGCACACCAATTGAGGGTTTTGACGGGGGTGGGGGGGTGGGGGGGTACCTAGAGTTTATAGGAGGCAGTTTAGATGTGTAAAAAAAAAATAGAAACGTACAGTAGTTCATCGTTGGTTTTGATACATTTCTATGGGGTATTGACAGTAACAGAGTAACAGATACCACAACTGGAAGAGAACAAGGGTTTTGTTACCAAGCACATAAAACATGGAGGTTGACATTTCATCTTGAATGGTTTTGTACTCCGAGAAATGTTGTAGACTGGAACTAGGGCTAGATCACCCGTGTTTAAGAACGGAGATTGTGATTCGTATGACCACTGGGCATTGCTTGCTTTTGTGGAGTTTATATATTCGTGTTGTACTGTGTTTCACCTCTCCACCCAGGTGTCCAGCTCTGCTGGCACGCTGCCAGGAAAAATATCAGGAATAGGGGTTTCGGGCTAAATTTCCCACCAGGGTATCTATGCTACAGGCAAGAAAGGGAAGGCAGAGCCTAGGACAATCCAGCGTGGTTGGGAGTGAGTGCCCAGAGCACTGGAGGGGGTGGGGGGTGGCTGGAGAAGAGAAAGTCTTCCTCCAGAGTCTTATGTGTGGTTCTTTAAGAGGAAGGCCTTTCCAGGGCAATTATTAATTGAAGTAGCTCTCTGAGATGATTCTTGCTTGTTCATATTGCTTTATTTGGTGGTTGTTAGTTGTTAGTTGTTAGTGGTCTCTTCAGAACAGACCACTCCAGACCACACGGTTCCAAGGGGGAGGAGGTTTATTCAGGAGATGGGGCAAAGGTGGTGAGAAGAAGGTGGAAGGATAAAAGAGAAGAGAAGTAGAGGCCAGCCATGACCACGTGGAGAGAGAGGAAGGGGGGAGGGGACAGAGAGGCAAGAGGATAAGAGAGAGGGTAAGAGAGTAAGAGATTAAGAGTAAGAGAGTGAGGAGGGGGCAAACAGCCCCTTTTATAGTGGATCAGGCCTACCTGGCAGTTGCCAGGTAACTGCGGGGAGGAGCATACCTGGCTGTTGCCAGGTAACTGTGGAGGTAGAGTTTAGACAGAATACTAACAGTGGTAGAAGTGAATCAGGGATGCTAAACCTCTTGGGGGAAGGAATACCCAGGAAAAGAAGGTCATTGGCTGAAGGATCAGCTTAACTCCAGGTGTGATGCTGTGTGACTCAGTGCCACAATCCTCTCAATGGGTGTCCTGGTCACATGCTCCAGAGCAGTTACAGAGACAGGAAGGGAGCGGCTCCACTCCTACCAATCTCAAATCTCTGAGATTCCTGAGGTTTGAGCTCCTTCAACTTTACCAGTCATGTCTGGTAATGCCTGTCTGGTAGCATGGTCCCACATGCCCTCCGTATTCTGACAAGTAGTTCATTAGTATGCTATCGTATGTCATAAACATTTACAACGCATATCAGAAATTACCGTGCTTCCATTACTTCAAAAAAAAAAAAGAGTCAAGTGTGCATTTCTTAATATCATGGAATGTGTTCGTTTTAGGATGTGAGGGGAGTGTCCATGGCTTGTTTGGTTACTAGGCTTATTATCTAACAACTTGTGATGTGACAGTAGCTCTCTGATGGGAGCCCTGAGGCCCAGGTAACTTGACAGGTGAAAATTGTACAACTGTTGCTTTGCTCCAGATGAGAGCAACGTTGTCACAAAACCCCTCACGCAAACACACCCTGAAACACTGAAAGATTCTAGTCTGGAGAGCCACGGTAAAGAGCTCTCTGCCCACTCACCTGACTCATGTCACTGAGCCACCTTTTGAGTGTCTGTGATGCTGCACTGTAAAAAGAAGCTGAGGCTGGGGAATTATGAGTATTTGCTCTCTTACAATTCAGGAAGACACACACACACACACACACACACACACACTCACTAACTTACACAAATCTCTTGATTTTGTTTCTCCAAAGAATCATGCCTGGCAGAAGAATTTAAGAAATCGTTTTTCTTTCTTTTATTTATTTATTTTTAACGTAGTTGAGAGTAGTTTCTGTAGAATTCAATCTTCTGTTTAAGGAATGGTGGAGAGTGGAGAGAAAATATAGCTGAGAGCCTGGCTCATGGCTGCCACAGCCTGCTGCCTGCTTAGCTAGCCCACCCGCGGTGCTGTAGCTAGGCTGCATAAAAAGCTCTTGCAAACAGAGAGAGCTGTCTGTGTTTTATAATGAAACCACCTAAGTCTTGCTACTCTAAGTACCTGCAGCCACTCTTTCCTCCCTCGGGAGAGCGGGAGAGGGGTCTACACCATTGCCTTTTGCCATCAGTGGGAGAAAGTGAAGTCTGTTTCATGCACAGATTTCACTGTCAGAGAGGAGACAACCTCTTTGTGACAGAAACACATACTTTAAGAATATAATGCCAAGCGACAATTTTAGCCTCCACACGTGAGGATGCACTGCGTTAACAAGGGTATGCCAAGCCTGGAGGAAAAAAATTTAAAAAGAAAAAAAAAAGTGGATTTATAGTTTGTACTATATCTAAAGTGGCTGAGATAATAGCCTTGAGCTAACGGGCATTGTTTGAGGAAGAAGGCAGGGGCAGCTATAAGGACTTGAAATTCTGCTCCATCATTAGCCAGAGCAGTGGATTTCAACACTCCTAATGCTGTGACCCTTTAATACAGCTCCTCATGTTGTGGTGACCCCCCTCCCCCAACCATAGAATTATTTTTGTTGTTACTTCATAACTGTAACTTTGTTTCTGGTGTAGAATCATAACGTAAATATCTGATATGCAAGATATTTGACATATAATCCCCAAAGGAGTCCTGGCTCACAAGTTGAGAGCCATTGATCTAGAAGAAATATCACAGATCCCTTAAAATTGAACCAGGACAGCGAAAACATCTGCTTGTGAGCATTTTTCATGGCAGCTCGAATTGCCTTGTGCACACACTGAACATCCTGGAATACTTTTCACTTTCTCATGAGGGGTAGTGACTTTGGATAGTACCTTACATTCCTTAATTTTGCGGAGGGGTCACTTGGTGCTTATCCAACGCAGTGTAAGAGCGCGTACTGTAGCAAGCCTTACTCAGGCAGGATACAGAAGTTGTATTCATTGTGGAGAATGTTCATTTGGATTTAAAAATTCTTCATCATAGCTGTTCTTGCTTTGCATCACTCTACTTTTGCTGTTTTTAAAATAATGTTTATTGTTTTTCTTAAAATTTATTCATTTATTCATTTACATCCCAATATCAGCCCCCCACCCCCCCAAGACTCCCTCATGCAGATCCTCCCCCATTCCTCCCTTCTCCAGTTTTATACAATATATTTAAATCATTTGCAGCACCCCAATTCCTCTCAGATCTGCTTCCTCCTCTCTACTTACCCAACTTCATGTTCTCTTGTTCTCTCTTTAAAAATGAACAAAACACACACACACAGTGCTGTGTTGTTTGTGTTGTTGCCTAGTGACTCCATACACAGGCTTGACCTGGAGTGTAGTCCACAGACCAAATCTCACCCAGCTAAAGAACACTGACTTTCTGGCACCCAGTAAAAGGCCCAAGCTCTTCAGATAGGTCGGAGAATGCTTACTTCCTTTCCTTCGTGTTGAAATTTTGTTTGGCAGGAGTTTGCGCAGATCTTATGTATCTGTCAGAGTCTCTGTGAATTCATATTTGTACCGTGTGTGTGTGTGTGTGTGTGTGTGTGTTTACAAAATATTGTTTCTTTGAAGTCATCCACCACCTCTGGCTTTTGCAATGATTGCCCCGCCCTTCTACATAGATTCCTCAGCCTTGAGGGGAGGCAGTGAGATAGACATCCTATCTCGGGCTGTGTATTTATAATTTTTTCACTCTATACATTAAACAGTTGTCTCTCCATGAATTACCATGTACTACAAAAAGGAGGTTCTCAAATGAGGGTTGAGAAACATATTCTTCTATATGTACTGCAATATGTCATTGGGAGTCACTTTAATACTATGATGTCCATCAAACCGAATAACTAGCAATATGGTTTCCTTTAGAGCCCATGTCCTATCTAGCCTCAGGTACTTAGGTATGGGTTCCAGCTCATAGAATGGGCTTTCAGTCCAATAAGAAAGTGGTTGGTCACTTCCATAGCACCAATGCTACTGTTGTATCTAAGTGAGCACACCTTGCCAGGCAGGTCATTATTGTAGCTTGCACAGTGAAATTGATGATTACGTTTCTCATCTGGTAAAACAGGTAATACCTTCCAGCACTATGAATGCTAGCCTGTAGAAATGAAGTATGAAGCCTCCAGTTGATTCATAGATAGATTTCTCCATGCTCTCTGACTTAAATATGCGGTGGCTTCCGCAACAGATTCTTTCTATAAAGTTCCAGTGGGTCACTGATAATATTAGTAATAGCTCGTGATAGGCAGGAGTCAATGGATTCCCTGTTGGCCAACATCCCAAAGGGAAGTAACCCAGTATATAGCTCTGAGTTAATTACCATCTAGCAAGGAAAAGATGGAGATAGTATAGCTTTGGGCACTGCTCCTTCTCCTGGTCCTTGCATAGAAGTCAAGCTGAGCTTCAGAGCTACTGGGACTTTCCGCTCACCATTTTCACTCTCTGAATAGACCAAGGTGTGCGTAAGTTTCCAAACACGAAAAAGATGGCAGCTAGATAGGAATAGTCTGTGGGTGGAAGGTAGCACAGCAATGCAAACCTTTAGGTCAGGATGCCATTGAGAAGGGTTCTGCAGGGTATCACTTTGCTTTGGAGCATGGCATGCTGGGAGTTTTATTTGATAGCATGTCGTGTCTAGCTGTGGTATCTACTCCCATTATACGCTAACTCCATTTAAGTTTTATATATGTTTATATGTTAGGAAGTGTCTACCATAGTAGATTCATTTTTTAAATGTTTGAAGGCTCCTATATTTTAATTGAAGGAAAGTGTTCACCGTTAACTGCTCATAGGGAACTGTAGAAGATTATCTGAGACAGTTCACATTAGTAAATACGTCATCCAGCTGAAGTGAAAATCTCCTGTTTTAGACTCACTCTAGTGACAAGTTGAGCTTACAGTGGCTGCCAGCACTCAGCCTCTGCATATCTTACTCTTATTGTGTGTGTGTGTGTGTATGTGTGTGTGTGTGTTTGTGTGTGTAAGTTTGTGTGTATGTGTCTGTATGTGTTTGTGCAGATCTGTGTGTGCATGTGTGTCTGTGTATATGTATATGTGTCTGTGTGTATGTCTGTGTGTTTATGTGCTTGTGTGTCTGTGTGTGCGTGTGTGTCTGTGTGTCTATGTGTTTATGTGCTGGTGTGTCTGTGCCTGTGTCTGTGGGTGTGTGTACGTGTGTGGTCACCCCTCACAGTTCTCTGTGCACCTCCCTTCACATTATGCTGTGCATTACATCAGATCTTTCTGCTTCTGTGAGAAGTACTCTTCAGTCTGCACAGATGGAGCCAGCAGGTAAGTGATGGCATTCTGTGAACTGTATGTCTCTGTGCTCAGAAAAGAACTCAGTACTTGAAACTGTTGATGGGCTCTGAGGAACGCCTGCCTGCCACCTTCTTTCTACTGGCTCATTGTTCTGTGTGTGTCTACTGAATGCCTCCTCGTCTTCACAATACCTTCTCTACATTACTTGACTGATATTTTTTATACCTCCACTGGGAGAAAGTAGTTTTCATGTTGAGAACGTGACCCCAGAAACACTCCATTTCTTTTGCTTAAATGTCCCCAATATCTGAACATTGTTATCCTGCCACATAGAAAACCTTTACAGAAAGAAAACATTTTTTTTTTATCTTTCAAAAGATATTTTACTTAATAGCATGGGTAAGCTCTATTTTTCCAGAAAGACAATACTGTTAACATATTGATTTTTTTTTTAATCTTGTTCACCAATTCACCACAGCTTCAGTGGGGGGTTCAGTGTTTGTTCCAGAGATGAATCTACTAATATATGTGTGTGTGTGTGTGTGTGTGTGTGTGTGTATCATACTTCTTAACATATATTAAGTATTAAGTCACTATTGATTTTACAGAAAAAAAATCTTGGATATTTTTAAAGATTTATTTTAATTTCAGTTATGGATCTGTTTGTCTCTAGTTTGAGTATGGGTTGGATGAGATAAAATAGAAAGCAAATAAACCGTAATAGGACAAAACAGAGTGACAAACAAAACAAACAAACACCAAACAAACAAACAAGCAAACAAACAAAAAAAAAAAAACCCAGAAGGTCTAATGCCTTCTACCCCCCATTAACCCCTGACTCTATACCTAACTTCTGTGGTTAAATGAATGATGGCTTGTTTACAGAAGACTTAATAGCTAACATCCACATGGAAGTGAATATATATCATGTTTGTCTTTCTTAGTTACTTTACACAAGATGATTTTTTTTCTAGCTTCGTTCACTTAACTGCAAATTTTATTTTTCTAATGAGTAATACTCTATTTTGTAAATGTACCACATTTTCTTTGTCCATTCTTCTACTCACAGAACTCTAGGGTTTTTTCCCAATTTCTGGGTACTACAAATAAAGCAGCAATAAATTGTGGTTGATCGAGTGTCTCTGAGGTAGGATGAAGCATCCTTTGATATATTCCCAAGAGTGCTATAGCTGTATATTAAGGAAGATCTAGTCCCATCTTCCCAAGGAAACACCACACTGATTTCCATAGTGTCTGTAGAAGCTTGCACTCCCTCCTACAATGGATGGAGAACACCTATAGATCTTGATTTCAAATACTACTTGTGGGAGCACTGTGTATATAGCTTAGTGAAGAGTGTTTACATAGTGTGCAAGAGACTCAGAGTTTTCTCCACAGCACAGCAAATGTCTATTCATAAAGTTGCATGGTTCTTCTGGTGCCAATCAGTGGTTCTTCTGAGAAGCATAGCTAGCTGATGCTGCTGGGACTCCATCTAGGTCCTTCTTATTGGACTAGCATCACATGTCCCAACATCCATGTGGTTCAGTCCCAACAGTCCACATGCTCTTCAGAATCATAGTCCTTGGATGAACTGAAAAGTGAAACCACCATTTCTCTCTCTCTCTCTCTCTCTCTCTCTCTCTCTCTCTCTCTCTCTCTCTCTCTCTCGTTTTGATACATAATTTCTCCGTGTATCCCTGGCTGTGTTAGAACTTGCTTTGTAGACCAGGTTGTCCTTGAATCCAAAGATCCACCTGCCTCTGCCTTCCCAGTGCTGGGATTAAAGACATGTGCCTCCATACCAGGCTTGAGCCACTGTTCTTGAGTGTGTCTGCACTGCATCCTATTCTGTCTGCCATCTTAAAATGAAAAGATGACACCTGAAGGAGGCTTCATGGTGATATCCCAGTGTTGCTGGATTAAAGGGCACATGCCTCCTTAGCTCTATTTTAGTGTCATTACTTCTAAAACTACATACTCACTATATTTCCCTATTGTACCTTTCCTACCAGCCCCGCCCCTAAATATTCTGTTGGTACTGTTCCTCAGTAAGTCAGTTCTTAGTCTCCGCCTCTGAGAAATATGTTCAGACAAGTTCAGACACTGGATAGGATCAAGCTGAACAGCTGTAGATCCTCAAGTCAGATTTAGGCAGTTTGCTGTCTGGGACTCTTCATCAAATCACAAGTAAAATTCTCAATGTGTCCACATTTCTTGATGTACAAAGATGACCTGACCAAAAACATGGTTCATTTATAACAAAGGCTCCTGGTTCCAGCAAACACTGCAAACTCATAGGTATAAAAAGCCTGCAGTCGTAAAACCTCCTTGATTTGAGTATTCTACAGCAACTGATTCTTTGTATATTAGCTAAGAGAACCTTATTAAAGTAAGTGTTTTATTTAGAGAGCAGTCTTTCTCATCTTTTATAATTCAAATGCTGCATGGGATAGTGGAGAATATTTCATTGTGTACTCAGGCTGTGTGACTCTCTCCTGTTCATTTGTTCTACTTCAATGTGTTGACGGTCATATGTAAGCATTAGATTAAGACTGACACCTTGGATTTCCTTCACTGAAGACCTTGCCCTGGGATTTGACCCTGACTCTTGTATCAGTCTCCCAGTTTAAACAATAGCTGTATAGGTAGTGAACATTTAATGCTTCTCTGCTTTACTCTCCTGTAGCTTATCTGTCTAGAAACCTGTCACTCCTGAGTAAGGTAAACACAAGCTGTTATTACAGAAGCCTGCCAACTCCCACATAAAACAATTAAGGAGAACCTGGCAAACTGTGAAGGCAGTAAGTTCTATTCTGTTGTTTAATTAGATAACCAGTATATCAATGAAGCGATGTATAGAACAGCCTAGAAGCTGTGTCACATGATTCACTGGCAGCCTCATCTTTGCCCATTGAGAGAAATATAACAAAGGCACCTGTGGCTTTGACTTGAAACATTCGGCAACTTTATATAGCCCATACCTTTTTTTTTATAATAATAGGAAGCAGGTTGTCATTTTGCTCATGCACAGCATGGTACCTCTGACACACTGGGGATGAGTGATGTATAGGGACATCATGTACTTTTCAGTATTTCCAGGAAGAACCATTTATCTTCTGGGCTAACATTAATTAATGTCAAGAGACATGAAAATTTCATTTTCTATCAGCTTGCATATTGTGTACTGAAATTTGGGGGTGATTCACAGAAAACATATTCTGGTATTACAATCCTGAGTTTCATTCCTGTGTAGCAACTGTAATTGTGACTTTGGGATGGATACAGTACATGTCCTGATGCTCAGGGTGGGATTACATGTTTTAGGAAGATGTAATTAAGTGATTGAGAAAGGCCCATTTGTGTTCATTTGTGGTAGATCCAGACCTCTGCCCTGACTTTGAGTGTTAAAAGAAATGTGAGCAGAAAGAATTAACTGAGTTACCTAAGCAAGCTTTCAGTGACTGGGTATGGGGTACTGTTAACCTGGAGTGGGGAAACTGGGGAATGAAAAATGTATGTCACTATTTTTTTAATACTTCATTTTCATTTTTTTTCCAGAAAGCTTTTAGGAACACAGAACACATCCAAATACTCACCGGGAGGCAAAGTGCAGAGTTTCTCAGCTTCCAACCAAAATCCTTACCATAAAATTCGGTTGAAAGTGTATTTTAATTAGCTAGGGATGAAAAAAATATTAACTAGCAGAGTGAAAACCACAGGTGAAAAAATTAATATTCACAAGGGTTAGAGGAGAAGTAAGAATTAGCTGGGTGACGCCATAGCTGGATGGCACTGAAGAAGTCTGGGAGAGTTTAACAAGACCTAGCTGGAGGAAGCCTGGGTCCCTTGGACTTCCATCCAGTATGTACAACCACATTGAGACTAAATGGGCTGCACCCTGCATCTGCCGTCAGCATCTTTGGTTATAGTCCCACATGTGGAAGAGCAAAGCCACTGACAAGATGAGAAATCTTGAGCATTACAATGGGAAGAAGGAAAGGCTAGGGAGATGGGGGTGGCTCTTTTGGAAATAGATATGAATTATATAACTGAGAATGATAATTTCCATGATGCGTGCCCATCTGGGAAAAATTGAAGGCAGATGGACCAGTCATGAAGGAAGAAGAAAGTGAGTCAGACTATATAATCTCTGCTAAGACTGACCATCAACAGTGCCAGATGCTGGCATCTGGAAGAGCCACAGAGGGGACTGAGAGCTGCCTGCAACTCTAATAACTGTTTGTGACTGGGCGTCTTAACTAAAACAGGAAGGACTCATCTAGAAGTTTAGTTTTGGCTATATTTTCACGATTCAACCTATTGATTTTTTTTCACCCCGCTTTGGGAAGGCTTCAGCAAGTGAATACAGCAGCTCAGAGCAATTCTAAACGAAAGTGGAATTATAGGTGAGTGATTTCCTTGCAGCTTGTAGCTCCTCGCTTTGAGTGTGTGGCTCTGTCATCCGAGCATTTCATGAGTGTGAAACTTCATCTAATGCTCTGCTTTAGAGCTAAGTTGATTTTTTAACTCTTTCCTGTAGCTGGTCCGAGATCTTGCCTTATTTCACCTCGAATGGAGTCTGATTTTTTTTATTTAAGCTGTTATACTATTTGAAAAAAAAATCGATGGCTTTATAAGTTCTAATTATAAAATACTCCACTGGAAAATAAGTCTACATTATCAAATCTAGGTGAGTCACGCTTATCACTCCCTTGAACAAAGAGTCAAGCGCTATTGCATTTTTGCAAATCCTTTTATTTGGCCTACAGGATCTAATCAACAAAGCCTCAGAATTATAACAAACTGCCGTGTGCAGCTTAGAACTTGTAGAGAAATATTCTCTCATTTTTCTCTAAGGATTTACAGGAGTTTTATTCCTGTATAATTCATGTCTTGACTCAAGAAAAAGTTTAATTTTTTCTACTAATTTATTTATTCATTTTATATCCAGATTGCTGTCCCCTCCTGATTCCCCCCCCCCCACACACACAGTCCCTTCTCCCATCCCCTTCTCCCCTTCTCCTCTGAGAGGGTGGAGGCCTCCCATGGGTATCCCCTCCCCACCTGGTGCATCAAGTCTCTGTAGGGTTAGGTGTATCCTTTCCCACTGAGGCCAGAGAAGGTAACCCAGCTAAGAGAAGGATTGCAGTCAGGCAAGAGCTTTAGGGGCAGCCCGTGCTTGAGAAAGGAGCTCACGTTATTGAGAGACCCATATGAGGACTGAGTTGCACATCTGTTACATATGTGCCAGGGGCAAAAGTTTAATTTTTTTAAAATCTCAGTCCTAAAATCATTCCTTTTCTCCATGGTTTCTCCCCATTGTCTGGAAAGGCTGGGAAGGAGAAATGATGCCATCCTCTCGGCTTGGGTATTCTGGTTGGGAATGCTTCATTTAGGCTCTGCTGGGAAACAACTGAACAGCAAGTTCCTTCTGCCTCTACCTCATTATGCACAGCTGAAAATAAGAAGCCAACTATTATTTCAGCATTCAGCCTGTGTATAGCCTCCTGGCTTCTGCCAGCAAATGATTCCAAAAGTAGAAAATCTCAAGTGAAGAATTCAATCTGTATATAGTTGAGGATGGCACAATTACTCACATACATTCACCTAAAGATTTTAAAGGTCCTGTTAATATATTAACAACTTTAACGTGGCCTCAGATTTAATATCCAATACACACTAATCTCCTCTATTCAAATATCGACCAGCACTCAATAATTCAATTTACAGTATTGCTACATTTCTCTTCAAACACATCCAAACAGAATATTTATGTATATTGGCTAAAAAAAATAGTTTATTAACTCTGGAGATATTTGAATGTATAGATATGAAAATTGATATTGTAAATTACTATTTTTACACTAGAATATAACCATTCAGTTAATGTAATTCATTGGCTGTTGAAGAGTTTGCAGAGATTTCATCAAGTAAGGAAAAGACGACACATATAGATAAGGAAGGGTTTGCAGTTAAGGTTTGGGGAAGCTTAGAAACTCCTGGAGAAGATCTTATTTTCTGGCTTACTGACTGTGTGCATAGTAAGGACCTTTATCCACACACTTCTAAATCTTTGCATCCCTCATTTCACCTGAGTAACTCCCAGTCTTCAAGTAACAGCATAGATGTCATTTCCTTGAACAAAGCTTTCAAAATGAAATATCTCATTACAATAGGCAAAGTACATTCTTAAACTGCTCCCCTGACTCCTAAGGACAGATAGGCCACCAATGTCTTATAGGATGAATTTGAGAGAGTTACAGACTTAGGGAGGCTTGAGTGTGTGTGTGTGTGTGTGTGTGTGTGTGTGTGTGTGTGTGTGTGTTTGTGTCTATGTCTGTATTTCTGTGCATGTATGTTTGCATGTGGATTTCTGTATATATAAGTTTATGCCTGTATGTGAGTGCATGCATGTGTTTGTGTATGTACATACTTCTGTGTGTGTATGTATGTGTGTGTAAACCTATTTCAGCCTTAAGTTACCTTATGCTACGAGGCTACATTAGGTCTTTTCTGGAGAAGTAATCTTTCCAAACACCATCTGTTCTCTTTTGTGCTCTAATTTTGGATTGGAAACTTTGAGTACCAAACTGTAGTGACTGCATTTTGCCATACTTTTCTTTAGCGTGTTGTTACTTCATCCTCTTGGTATGCTTGGATGCTGTTCTTACATGCTTAAGTTTACTTTGGGTGCCAAAGACAGATAAAAGCCACCAGAGTTCCATGTACTGATGTGTGCAGCATTTGGCATGTGGTTGATTTACAGGAACAATTACTGCTGTCATGCTTCATCTGTGTTTCAACAGCATAAAGTACAAGATTGAGGTTGTCTTATAGAAGTGGACCTCTGTAAATTTTCGAAATTTTCTTCATGTAGCCAAGTGACCCGTAAAAGTGAAATGATAATTAACATAATTACCTCTAAAAATAGCTAGTTGGATTGACATGGAGGAGAAAATGCCCACGATTCTTCATCAGTTATAATGTTAGAAAATAGAAGCCATGTTTGGCTACCTGGCCTAATTTAATGCAAGTCAAAGAGAATAGAAGTTAAAATATAATTCATTTATTTAGGGTGGGTGCACATTCAGTTGCTTTTTCAACAAGACATAAAGCTTTGTCATGAAACTTTCTCAACTGATCATATGGCATTCAAAAATAATGAGCAAAATCTTATATATGAATACCCAACCTGTAAGTATAATGTCTGTGTTGAGGGGGACATGTGGTTTACAAGCTGGTACCCATTGGTAACATTCTTTGGGGATCTTATTGTCAATCGTCAGGTGTTTGTGCAGTAAATTTAGCAACCCCCAGACTTTAGGAAATAATATTTAAAAATAACATCTTGAAAACACATGTGACCTTAGAACTCAAGAAAAAGTTAAACTACTTTCTAATCTTTCACCAAATTATTCTCTTCTATAGAATTTTCCAATATTATAATAGCCCACCAGAATTCATTGCCTCTTTTGTTAATTTTCTTTAAAAAACTATTATCAAAAAACACCACTGAAGCACTAGTTCTACCAAATTGATCCAAAACTGCTCATGAGAGAGCTAAACACGTGTGCTTTTCTCAGCGTAGGCATTTTTTTCCAGTATAGTTTGTCACAACTCCCACCCAAGATGCCACCTTGTTTGTAGATCTGTAATGGTAAGGTTGTTATCTGCACTTGTGGCTTGTCAAGGGAAACAAGGATGTTAAATACATCCTCATCTGCATGAATACTTCCTTGTCTGCAGAGGAACCAAGAGGACATGAGCATAAAATCTCCACTTGGATGGCTATATGGGCTTCTTACAAAAATAGATAGTATCAACACTAACCATGCATAGTCTCCCTGTGAGTTGTAAATAGATTTCTGTATTTGTGATAATATATATATTATATATACAAATGTGTATATATATATATATATATATATATATATATATATATATATATATATACATACATACACACACATACATATGAAGTGAGGATGAGGCTATGGTTAAGAGCAGACCTGAGTTCTACCTTTAACATCCATGTTGAAGCACTCACAGCTACCTGTAACTCCAGCTTCAGGGAATTTGATGCCTACTTCTGACCAGGACACCTGCGGGTACTTGTGAATAACCACCATAATTAAAAATAAAATTAATTTTTCAAAAAAAAAATACAAAGAATACATATTTTTTATTATGAGAAAATCACCATCAACTATGTAAGTTAAAGTATGAAGGTTTGCAAACCCTAAAACAGTCAGCACTGAGATGGGTGGGGACCGAGGATCTTCAACATTCAGCTTCAGTGCGAAGAGATGACAGGCATAGGGAGTAAGTGTTCTTGAGGGTGTAGAGAAGTTGGAATGCATGCACTTTGTCGAATATGCATGGTAGGCAGCAGAAGAAACAAATCATGGCCATTTTTAAAGTGTGCAGAATAGGAGTACCAAATGATACCGAAACTTCATACATGTATTTGCATCTAAAGCAGTTAAAAAAAAAAAGAACTCCAATATTCCCTACCCCTTGGGCACACTCTAGTGTGTTACCCAAAGCCAAGACATGAAAGCAACCTGAAGTGATCAATAAGGAGAATTGATAAAGGGAAGCTACCTCAGGCATTGAGGTATTAAACCACCTTACAGGAAAAAAAAAAAAAAAAAACTGCAAATATGAGGGTCAAGAAATCCACAGGTTAAGACAGAGATAAGCTTGGAAATAACACCTGGTTCCATTTTCATAAGATATGATTTCCCCTTTTTCTTTAATTAGCATAATAGAATTCAATATATTTAGCAGCAACCTGAAATAAACTAAAAGTAATTTGTAGGACATTTGTGGGGAAACTCCATAGGTAAGAAAACAGGCACTCTTAATCATTTTGTATTTTCTAGTGGGATCAGCAGGTTTTTGAGAAATTGTTTCCTCTAAGATTTAGTGGCTGACAAATGTGGAAGATTTTCATGGATTGCCCTTATGGTCGCTTGTTTGACTTGTTTGTATGTCAGGTTTAGGTTGAGTCTCAGGGTATTGTCTAACAGGAAGAGGCCACTCATTTCAACCATTCTTAAGAGTTCATGGTTTCTGTGTTGGCTTTTTCATAATGTTACTCAGTTAAATATAGGTTTGTTTATGTTATGACTATGTCATAGCGTGACTGCTTACATGGTTTTATGTTTTACCTAAAGGATAGATTGTCATTTACCCTCAGAGTAATTCTTAACTTAGTTATATCCCTACTTCTAACACTAATCCCACCCTCAATGCTAACATGAACCCCCAAATAACCCGAAACATAGGTCTAACCTTAATTCCATCACTAACTTAAGCTCACAACTTAATTCTAACAATACACCAAACCTAACACAAAGTCTAACTTGAGCCTTTGAACCCTGAAACACACACACACACACACACACACACACACACACAAACAAACACAAGAAACACCACTAGGCTAGATTTGACCACAACTATAACACAAGGATATGGTGAATGCCAAATGTAACACTAACTTTACACTTATAACAAACATTGTCAGTAATGACAATTCTGAAACTAGCTGTAAGCCCAGCGTAACCCCAGCTCACACAACCAACACTAATCAAAACAACAACAATAAAAAAAAAAAGCCTTCCAATGCATAACTAAGTCTTGACTTAATCTAAATGTTAAACCTAACTCTGAGGAAACTTTAAACTAGCTCCTACCTTTACACTTAATCTAGACATAAATCTAACACCAAATATCTACAAATCAAAACCTAGATTTACCCCTAATCCTAACCCTAACAACAGCAATAACTCTAAATTTAAATCTACCAATAACCTCAACTAAACCTAGTTATATAATTAGATCTAAGAATAACCCTAACCATAAGCATAACACTGACAAGAACGTAAACCTACAACTAAACAAAACCAAAACTTAACGGTATCCCTCACCCTAAGAATACCCATAAACAAACATTAACCTGAGAAATAATCATAGCACCATATCTAGTTCTAATGCTAACCCAATCCTTAAACATAACTCTGACCTTAACCCTAACTACCTAGATATACACCTAACCCAAAACCAAACTACCTACTTGTAACTATAACATAGCTATAATCCTAACACAAACCTTAACTACGTGTAACACTAACCCTAACACCAACTACCTAACTATAACTCTAACTTTAGCTATATATTTATAGCCCAAAATTTAATTCTACCTCTAATCTTATCCCTAATCCTAGCCTTATCCCTAAGCCGTGTTCTAAATTTAACTCTAACCATATCCATAACCATAACCTTAGCTATAGTCCTGAATGTAGCCCTAAGCATAGTTATAACCCTATTCTTAACAAGAAGTTGTGTTCTGACTATACTCTAAACATTTACCATAACACTAAATGCGCTAGAGTCTAACTGAAACCCCAATCATAAAAGCAACTCTAACTATAACCATCATCTTACCATAACCCCATGTTAGCTCTGTCACTGACCATAACACTATATGAACTTCAACCCCTAACCTTCATCCTAGTCCTTATCTTAAACCCCAAATCATCTAACAACACCATGACTCTAAACAAACCCCTAGAACAATACATAATTTTAATCTCATATCTAATCCTAACCATAACCCTCACCCTAAACACTGTAACCTAAGCTCTAAGCCCAAACCCAAATCTAGGTCTATCCTTAACCCTAACTGCACCACTAACCATAATTCTAAACTTAGACAAACCTAGCTTTTCTCTAACACTAGCTCTGACCCTTAGCTTTACTAGCTTTAAACTTATCTGCACACACATGTAATTTTGGGCATGGCTACAAGTCCACTTATATGCATGCATGTTCACACGCATGACTTTTTAGAGCATGGTTGCATGTGTGCCTGTTCACACTCATGTAGTTTCTGAGGATGGTAACATGTTGACTCAAACATGTGTGTTCACAAACATATGATCTCAGAATAGGTCACAAGTCAATATGTACATATATGTTCACACACACATGCATCATCTCTGAGTGCAGTCATATGCTAGTATGGACATCAAAGTTCCCAGAGAGGCAGTGTCCAATTGTGATCACATGTTGACATTACACTTCTATGGTATCTAAGCATGATCACACTTCAGTGTGTGTTCACATGTTTTTTTCAGTTTCCAAGCATGGTAACATGTAGGGCATTCTTGCATGTATAGACATATTCAAACAAAATGATGTCACATCACATAAAAAATGATGTCACTCACATTTTGGTGTGTGAATGTGTGTTCACCTCCATGCACTTTCTGAGCAAGGTCACATGTCAGCATGAACACACTTGTTCACACACATGCAGATTTTGAGCACTGTCACACTTTGGTATGTCCATGTGGGTTCACAATCATGCAGTTTCTGAGCATGTTCATATGTCAGAGTTATGCAGGTATTCATGTTCACATATATGGATTTTCCCACCATGGCTGAATGTCAGGGTGTGTGCATATTTTTACATATATGATGTTTCTGAGCAAGTCAGTGTGTATACAAAATATTTCCATACAGTCACAAATCAGCATATGTGTACATGTTCACATACATGCCATTTCTGAGCCTTGTTATATTGGCATATATACAAGTTTTTACATGCATGCAATTTCAAATATAGTCTCATATGTTTTCAAGTATGCATGTTTTCTCACACATGTAATTTTCATGTGCTCTCATATATGTCAGTGTGTATTCGTGTTTTTATACATTTGCAATTTTAGTGCACTTATGTTTTGAAAAATGTACATGATCATATATGCATGAAATTTCTCTTTTTTAGCCCAATATTATGGAACGTCTATCCACATATTTGAAATGTTCCCCCAATTTTCTTTTTAAATGATTTTTAATCTATAAAAGTACCAAAATTATACAAAAATATTGTATCAAATAGAATAGCTAGTAGTAAAGATGAAAGTCTGTTGACTTTTCTATTATTTACCAATATTCTTAACTTAGTGTCAAATCTATAGAACAATTCAGAGAAAAATATCTTCAAATACTGTATTATTGTGGATATGAGCTGGTGACAACAATCTCTTCATGCTTTTAGGCATAAATCACCTCTAGCCACACGTTCATGTGCTTTTATAACATTTCATACTTTCTGTTGCTGGCTTATAAATACAGATATGTTTCCATAAGAGTTCACTGTTTTTTTTTTTTTTTTTTTGCATAAGGTATTTGTCACTATAGTGACTGACTATTGTTGTGCTGTGTCAAAGAAGAGACAGCAGGAAAATGGTGAGCCTATGGTCTCTGGTGACCATGTGACAGTGGTTTTATTGCTTAGTGTAGCAGTAACATTAATAACAAGAGATCCTCGAACAGAGTGTTTTGAAGTAACTGACCTTTCTGACTGAAATGAAAACCTCATAACAATGGTATTGTCTTTGGATGCTTGCTTTATTGCTCCTTTGCTACACTTGGCGAGGCTGAGTAGACAGCAAAACTATCCCACTTTGAGCCCAAATATTACTTGCCTGTGAATTAAGATCAGGGGCGGTTAATGTCAGAAAAAAAAAAGCACCATTAAACTGTGACCAGGAGCAAATGGCAATTCGAGTCAGACAGGGAAGGATAAGTGTGGTTTGGAATGGCTGACACAAGAGTTATTGAAGCTACAAATGAACATGAAGACAGGGTAGAGATAGAGCCAACACCCACATTAATCTCACCATAATTGAGTGCCATGAGATGCGTTTGTTTTTGTAGTATGTGTAGGGTTTACAGACTTGGTGGGAGGTAGCACAGCCTTGGAATGGTTGGGACAAAGAAAGTCTGTGCTAATCACAGTCTTTATCTTCAGGTTGCTTTTGCTAACTCAGTTCGACTCATGGTCTTTTCACCTTGGTCTTGTTCTAAAAGAAGATGTTGCTACTTAAGAGAAAAGCAACCCCTTTCTTTTACTTGTTGAGTTCCTCAGCCTCGCAGAGTACCACATCAACCTTGTCAGTCTCTCACTGGGCTTCCATCACAGGGAAAGGTTTAGGGTTGCCTCTGGAAGGAAGAACACAGCAGTAGTCCATCCCCTGGGAAGGTGTCATTCAGCTGAGTGACTGACCCGAAGGAAGGAAGATCTGAGCAGCACAGGAGTTATTTTTCACAGTTTCCCTTTTCCTCCCCATAACTCTGCTGCTGTGAAAGCCACACTCAGCTTGACAGAGGTGCTGAGGTGGGCAGTCTGTTGAGCAAGAACTGAAAGCAGTGCAGCGAAGCGTCTGTGCCAATAACACCAGATATTACTTTTTTACAGGCCGTGGCTTTTGTCAGGAAACTGACCTACTATAAATCTTAATAAAAGTGAAAAACTAGTTCTGCGTTAAGTAAGTTAAGATGTAGGATATGCCATTCCAACTAAGCTCCCTTTTCTTTTATTCCTACCCCTGTATATGTATGTGTTTGTGTGCCTCTGTGTGGATGTGCATGTGTGCACGTGTGTGTGTAAAGTAGACAAGCATGTCCATCTATCCCAAAAATTTTGCTTTGGTTACTAATACATTATGGTTGGTAAAAAAAATTATCCTTTTTGCATTTCTAAACAAGAAGTTTTACTTCTTAGATTTTTTTTTTTTTCTAGAAAGTGCCTATATACTTAAAGAAGCTGAGAATGAAGAAATAACATAAATCTATCCTCAGGTTCCCAGGGACTGTGTGAGAAGCCACAAAATCAATGAACCGCATCACTTGGCTCTTCCCAAAGTTCTTTCAGAAAACCGGTGAGTCAATGTGTATACCTTTGAGACCCACTAGTGCAAGATGGAAATCATTTTTAGTCTTTTTCATCCCTGTTGGCCAGAGTTAATGCCCATAGATAGGCTTTTGAGCAGACAGTCTATAGCAGGAACAATTTCTAAATTCTACAAGCCCGGATTAAAGCTCACAGCTCTGAATATTTACTTGCTTCTTCACAGAACCCAAATGGTGAAGTCCTGACCTCCTTGTAATGATGGATTTGCAAAAGGGAGGTTAGAGGTCGTTAGAATGAAGTCTTAGGCATTTAGTGGGAATGTGTTAAATTCATGTTTGTATAAGAGACACCAGAATGTTTATGAACACCCCCACAAAAAGCCGAAGAAAGAAATCATTGGACAAACCATGAAGGAAGCCCTCATCAAGAACTTAATTAGCTTGCATTCTGAACTTGAACTTCTGAGCCAGATAAATTTCAGTTCTTTAAGCCACACTTCCCATGGTGTTGTTCTGGTGTGCCGAGAAAACGAGATGACCATCAAAGTTTTTGACTTTTCAAAAACCAGTGGTGTTTCCTATACAGCAGTGTCTTTACAGTTGAAACATCCCCTCCAGGACATGGGAATAGAGAGGCAATTCATCAGACTCAGTATATCAACAAGCTTGACATACCTATACCTGGGGAATCAGAAACTTAAATGATTTATTCAGTATCATTCTCTAGGGTTATAAGAACGAAACAGCTCTGTGGGCTTCACTCTGAGGAGCCCCACTGCTGATAGATTTCCAGCCTGCTAAGATACCTGCAGGCTATGCATAGAGCTCCAGGTTGATCTGTCAGTGTGGTGGGGTAGGCTCTTCAGTGAGGCAGATGCTTTGGAGCCATCCTTGTTCCTATAAGTAAACCTAATAAAAGTTCATTGGTGTGCAAAGATGGACTCTCATGGATCTATTACTATAGCTTGTCATGGGTTCCCTAGCTGAACTGAGGAAACATGTGTGTTCTGTTTCCTTAGGAAAAGTCTCTTGTATAACTGTTGTCTCCTAATGAAAGGTATGGATTCTGAACTCAGGGTGCTTGCAAAGGAATGACCTGCTTTGTTTTGTTGTTGTTGTTGTTGTTGTTGTTGTTGTTGTTGTTTGGTTTGGTTTTTTAACTCACTGTCCATTCCATTCACTGCCCACTGCCTCCCACAATCCTTTCTTCCATCTCCTCTCCCCTTCTCCTGTGAGTGGTGGGGGTCCCTGGATCGCTCCCCACCCTGGAACATCATGTCTCTGCTAGGCTAATTGTATCCTTTCCAGCTAAAGCCAGACAAGACAGCCCAGCTAGAACATATTCCATATACAGGCAATAGCTTTTGAGATAACTCCCACTCCAGTTCTTTGGGGATCCACATGAAAACCAAGCTGCACAACTACTACATATGTACGGGGAGGCCTAGATCCAGCCTGTGTATGTTCTTTGGTTGGTGGTTCAGTCTCTGAGAGCCCCAAGGGTCTAAGTTAGTTGACTCTATTTGTCTTCCTGTGGAGTTCCTATCCCCTTCAGGCTTCTAATCATTCCCCCTATTCCATCAGAGTCCCTAAGCTGCATCCACTCTTTTGCTGTGCATATGGAACCTGAAGGAGATACCTCCTGTAGTCAGACAAGAACCTCAGTGGAGTAATGAGGACACCAACCCATCCACAAAACATTCAACCCAAAATTTATCTTGTCTACAAGAAATGTAGAGATGAGGGAGGGAGCAGAGACTAAGAGAATGGGCAACCAGTAACAGGCCCCACTTGAGACCTATGGGCAAGCACCAATCTCTAACACTATTAATGATACACTGTTATGCTTGTAGACAAGAGTCTAGCATGGCTGTCCTCTGAGATGCTCTACCAGCAGCTGACTCAGACAGATGCAGATCAGCTCTGTTTTAGCAGTGTGTCTTCTGTTAATAGATTTCTAAGACATCTTTCTCTTTCTCTGAATGTGAAGATAGGTTAAACTTCTCATATCTGTGTCTATTCTGACTCCTACCCTTCTGAACTATTAATCCCACTGTAATTCTCTATTCTACAGTACCTCTAGAGCCATGTTGACATTTTTCATTCTCAACTAAGGGAGTCTTCTGAGTTCAATTCTATCCACATGTGTGTATCAAGACCATAGTGCATTAATGGGCCAAGATGGTTTGCACTCCTGGGTGATCTCATCTAGCGGCCTTTCCTCCATGAATGATAAAAGGCTTTTATAGGCTATCTCCTGTAGAGAATTACTAAAAAGTGGCCCATGGAAAGTATGAAGGCATATTTGGAGTTCTTATTGTTCTGTGTTTGTAGTCTCTCCCTTTTTTAAAACTTCTATTTATTTCCATTTATTTTCATGTAATTATCTTGAAAGATGATTCCAAATCTTTCTGTCTTATCCTTAGACTAGAAATATCTGAATGTAATTATTGGACATGTGTGACATCTGTATCTTTGGCCATCTTTGGGCTATTTACAAATACATATAAGGTCTAAGTATGGTTGAATGGACACCTCTTTGAATACTGGTTTGGAAAAGCAGTGCACATGAAGTAATAATTAGCACTTTGAATAGAATTTCTTCCCATGAGCCTGTTTGTTTCATAGTTTCTTACCGCTCTGTTTGTATGCAGAAGAATCAGAGCTTCACAAACTCAGAATGCTGGGTTCTAGTCTAGTGACACATTTTTGCTTTAAGATGAAAGTGTGAGATTTAAGTTAATTGACTTGTCATAATTAAAATTAGTTAATTCATGCTGAAAAGGGCAAAAATATTAAATTTGATTAAATTTCAAGCAACTGTAAAATATTAGCTGGGATATAATTGAGGCCTTTTCTATACACACAGCATTTATTATAGAAGAATTGCATATGGGCTATAGCTTCTGGCTATTGCTGTGTTGATTTCTGGTTAGCAACTAGACATAAAACTTAAATGCAAAGGCATGATGTTTAATGTCTTTCTAAATAGCCCATATTTTCATATCAAATAGGGGTTCATACAGTATTAGAATAGAAACATTATGTACAGCTTCATAATGATGTTTGCAAACTTGAGAAAGGCATAGGAGAGGGCTTCCTTGCTGGCAAGTTTTTTTATTTCTTCCTTTGTTACAGGGTAGAGTACAGAGGTGGGGAGAAAGTTCTGAAGGTACAGATGTGCAAGCAGTCTTGAAGGGCTGTAAGCTAGAGCAGTAAGGATGAATGTTCTCTGTTCTCTGTGAAGCAGCCTCTGTGTGTGTGTGTGTGTGTGTGTGTGTGTGTGTGTGTGTGTGTGTGTGTGTGTGTCTGTGTGTCTGTGTCTGTGTGTCTGTGTCTGTGTGTGTGTGTCATGTCTATGTTTGTGTCTGCACCTCTCTCTAAGTCATGTCTTTGTGTGTGTGTAATGAGGGAGAGAGAGAGAGAGAGAGAGAGAGAGAGAGAAAGAAAGAGAAAGAGAGAGAGAAGGAGAGAGGGAAGGAGAGAGGGGGAAGGAGAATGAGCAAGTGTGCAAGCACAAGAGTTTGCCAAGCTCCATCTTCTTGAGCTTCTTCATCTGGAGAATGTTAAATAAATAAATAAAAAACAAAAAAGACTACTTATTCATAAACTAATGTACCAAGTGCAGCAATGCTCTGTGCTAATCCTTTATTCTCCAGGGCCCCTGCTAAACTCAGAACTTGGATAACTTGTATATTGGCATCATTTCTAGATAGCTCATGGTCCTCTAGAAAAAGGAGTAATAATGAAACCATTACTGCAGAGATCAGATTGCTGCCTCTCAAGGTTAACCCCACAGAACAAGTACCAGACCCATAAGACTGCACCTTGCTCTGAGTGGGACCATATTAAAGAACCAAATGGCACTGAAGATGGGTCCTCACGTCTTGTCTTTCAAAGGGAACAAACAGCCTCCAACCTTGCAGCACGAGCCACTAGGTTCACATTGATAACTTACTTGCCCAAGCAAAACATTACCACCTATGAACTCAACAAATTAAATCAGGAGCACATGGAAATGATGGGCGGGTCACAGACATATCAGAAGACTCAGATCTGTGAGTTCATGTAACATACTATAGGCCAATAGGTGAGATAATTCTTCCCCTGGGCCACATCAGAGAATGGCTACCTAACCCTAAAATATGGCATCATCCTCCCACCCAAAGGCCCTTTCACTAGGACACAGCAGCATTCATGTACCCATCACCAGACCTTCCAACACATGTATTGTACAACTGGGTAGTGGCAAATTCTTAGCTTGTCCCTAGGGCTTCAGGTTGTAACCCAGTGCACACAAATCACCCTTCATTGAACCCAAACCTCCCCTTGGAACTAGCTTGTTAAACTAACATAGATCTGCCTGCACTGATTCTTTGCATGAAATCTACATGGTTGCCTGTACCTCCAGTAAGGCCTCCGTGAAGCCCACAGCCTCTGAACTCATTTCATAACTTCTCCGTTAGCACATGGGATTTATCAAGAAGCATCATATGCAATTCTAGAGTTCATATTGGTAATTAAGATTAGACTAAAACAAGAAAATATCCCAGCATAGAAAAAAGCAAAGTGGATATCAAGTCCCATCCCCAAACAAAAAACTAGTTTCAATTGACACCTGCTGGGACCTCGCCAATCATCAATTAAAACAATGCCCCACCGACTTGCCTATAGGACAAGCTTGTAAAACAATGTACAACCTCTTTGAAGGTCAAAAGACTCTCTCACAGGGGTTACATAAGACCATCAGAGAACACGGATACTGACATTACAGTTGATAACCAGCAAAATTACAGTTATTAAATAGCAAAAATAATGTTATGCTTGGGAACCAGATGAAGAACTGAATTAAAGAGTTGCAACATTAGAAAGGCTGAGAACCACTGTTTCAGAGGCATTTTCTCAGTTAAGATTCCTTTTTCTGAAATATGTCTAGGTTTGTGTCGAGTTGGGGGAAAAAATCAAATGACACAAAAAGAATTAAAAGGCAAGTTACAATTCCAGTAATCCAGTAATAGATTGCGACTCTGACTGTCTTTATATATACATACATACAGAATGCTATTTTATTAAAGACAATGCTATGGGACCTACCCTGAGCATATAACAAACAGATACCATGAGAATTCTTACAAAGAAAGATGTAAAAATTATGTAAGTATTTAATTTAAATTGTGGCAGGTGACATTAGGGACATGGTGAGAGTGGTTTGTTTTGTTTTGTTTTGTTTTGTTTTGTTTTGTTTTATTGAGCCAGAAAACAAATAACTCTCCAAATAATGATAAGAACTTAAACACAGGGTAAAATCAATGTGAGTATAGATGAAAATCTTATGTGTGACATTAATAATCCAAGCTGAAATAACAAAATGAGTTACAACATACCTCAATAACTCCAAGCCATTCGTTGTTATTCTTCTTATGGGATATTTGCAGTGGAGTAGATTTACTGAGTGTATATTCTTAAGTTGTTAAATGATACAGATTAATCATGGGACAAATTAAACCAGATGGTGATGGAATAAGGGTCTAAAAACACAGCATCACAGCATCTCTTTCCTATAAGATGCTCCAAATGCCAACATCAGGAAGCCCAGTACCAACTACAAGAAAGCCATGGTACACTGCTAACTAGTGACCTCATGCCCCAACCCAGGCTAAAAATAGTCCCGGTAGGCAAGAGGGTTCGGTACATTCCACTCCCTATGTTTCTGAGTCTTACACACCTTCCAAGTACAAGTAAAATTTGTGTAAATAACGATAGAACTGGAGAAGAGAAGGCACGGAATTTGTACCCCATTAAAAACACAATAATTTCAGTGAAATATGACGATAGTAAGAGAGAATGAATGGCCCTAAGTCAATAGAGCTGCTGAGACTCCTCTTAACTATGACTCACAAATAATGCTATTTGCATGAAATGTAAAAGAACATAGGGCTCTTTTGTGTGTTTTAATTACTGTTTTTAAAGGAATGTTGAGAGTTTTACAAACGCTGAGGATATAATTCCCAAATATTAACAATGCCATTGTCTCAAAGAATTCTCAAGTGCCTGAGTAGACATCAGACTTGATTTTCATATTTTTTTCAGTGCAACAACCTAAGTTGCTAAGAGCTAAGTTGCGAAGAGCAAATGTCAAGATTTCTCCCTCTGATCCCATCTCTTTATTTACGTCACTCTGAAAGGTTCAGACACACTGGGAGCCTGGCTATGTTAGATTGTTTTGTGTCTGTAAAATGTTAGGGTTCATTATGAAACTCATGAAGTGAGTGAAGCGCAGCTAACCTTGATGGGGGCACCAAAGAGGAAAAGATATTCCTGAAATGATTTAAATATCCTGATGTTTTCCTGTATTCTGATGGACTTAGCCTGAGGATATTACACATCAACAATGCACCTAACACACCTAACCTATCACTCATCACAGATAGACAGCATAATCCACTATGGAGAATTCTTCATCCCTTCTATGTGGCTTATGCCTACTGTCAGCACTTCAGAGTTCTTGCTTATCCCCAAACAGAAAGGAGGTAGGTGGATGGACATGTTTCTGTAGAGTCTACAGATTCATCCATTCAATCTTGTATTTTCTTGACTTATGTCAAGGACTTGTTTTCATCTTGCTTTATTACTCTTCTCATCCTAAGAGCAGGGAAGTGGTCTCATTAATCTTCACACCCCATCACTCCTAGCCCCTGATAGAATCTGTGTTAGGGTTTTACATTTCAGTGAAGAGATACCATGACCAAGGCAACGCCTATAAAGGCAAACATTTAATTGGGGCTCGTTACAGTTTCAGAGGCTCAGTTCATTATCATCATGATTGGAAGCATGCAGGCAGACATGGTACTGGTGGATCCAAGAGAGATCTATATCTCCATCCAAAGGTAGCAGACGGAGATTGTCTAGGCATCCAAAGGCAGCTAGGAGGAGACCATCATCAGCACTGGGCAAAGCCTAAGTATAGGAGGCCTCAAAGCCCACTTGCACAGTGACACACTTCCTCCAACAAAGCCTTACCTCCTCCAATAAGGCCATACCTCCTAATAGTGCCACTTTCTATGGTCAAGAATTCAAGCACATGAAACTTTGGGGGTCTAATCTATTAAAAGTGAAGAGCTCCAAACTCCAGAGACCCTTCCTCAAGTCTTAGGACATTGCAGCCACCCAAAAATCACAAGAAACCATACCTGGATGCAATCAGCAGAGGTTTATTAGGGGAGGAGCCAGCGGTCAAAAACGACAAGCTCTTTAGCTCCAAGAGCAGGGTTTTTGGCCTCGTGTGGTGGGTTAAAGGGTCTTTTATAGCATGGGGTGGGGGGAGGAAGGCATTTTCGCGCGCTTACACATGAATGGTTGCATTTTCGCACGCTTACACATGATTGGTTGTTTTACAAATTTTGAACATAGCACTGGGAAGACCAAGGGAGGGGTAACCAAGAACAGTGGAACATTTCAGAGAATCTAGCCCAAATGATCTAGAGTCATGTGAGATCACTCTGCACACTCATTCTACTCAAAAATGTGGTTTTCACCATGCTATTGTGTCCTACTCTGCCATTTTAGATTACTATCTTTACTTTTTCCGGCTATAGGGCTATGGCCCCACCTAGGTGGTAGCATCTTTATCTGTAGTCAGGAATGCCTTCCTGCCTTGGGCAAGGCTTGGGGAATGTAATCCAGCAAGTGTCCTTCACCTGGAATGTGAAGGCCTGAAATCTTATTTTCAGTTCCGAGTTCTGTAAGGCGAAAAATCTACACATATTTCATAAAATGGCCTTTATAATTTTTCACTCTACAAAAGCATCTTAGTGTCTGACACTGATTGATGGACAGTAGTTAAAACACATTATTTTACACCCCATTTTGGAATTGGATATTTGGTGTCGAAAGGAAAACTTAGTTTACACTGTTCCATTATCACCAGAAGCAGAGTCTCACAGTCAGTCATGTCTAAGGCAGAGAGAAGTCAGCAGAGTTTGCTGTTCTCAACAGGACAGTTCAACTGACAAGTGCCTTTTTTGATATTCTTATAACCAGATACCACCCACAGCATTGGTGCGAGACACATCTTCACAGAAGTATAGCATTATAAATACATCTTAATAGTGTCTCTCACCGAGGAAAATCAATATATGTATTCAAGTATGTACTCACATCAAGCTCTAAATGTGTGATAAGAATGATAGATGAAATATGAGACAATAGTTAAGAATTCCCATGAATCCCCGTATCTTAACTGTTCTTGCAGTTCTGTGGGCTCCCAGCTACTGTATTCTCTGGAGAGTTTTCTATCTAAAGAGTAGGGGAGGGGTAGAGTTAGCTATTTTCTATGTTAGGGTTAAGGTCTAGACTGGCATTTACAGGCTTCAACTTCTATGATTCAAGACTCAGTCCTGTACACTATGTGGTCTCTATCAGGCTTTCTTTGAGATTTCCGTACTTGCCTTCCAACTCTGTTTGTGCTTTCTTCTTGTTGTCCCACATTTGTCTCTATAATTCTGGGCCTACATCAAATATTATGGTTCCAGACTATCTCTGCCAGCTCACAGGAGACTTTGAGGACTTCTTACCTGGTGTCTTTATTCTCCAAGGCTCATAAAACAAATTTCCTTGAGTCTTTTTTTTTTTCTTTTGTCCTAAACACCATTCCCTCCTCCCCCTACTGTGTCTCAGAGTTTTATCTTGTTAAATGTTTCATTTTCAACTGTCAAGTAAATTTACCTGTTTACAGGATGTAAAACAACCTTTGATATAGTCAAGAATACTACCCCGGATGATTAGAAAGAGATTATTGTTGAAAATTGGAGACCTTCAGTAGAATTTAATCAGGAGTTAAATATGAAAGCGAGAGAAATTTCTAATGATTAAATACTTAATGGGAAGATGAGGAGGTGGGGTCCGATTCCTGATGCTTCTATGAAACACTTAATCTCCTTCCATACTTCATTTATTGCCTAAAGAACATAAAGATTGAGTAGCCACCAAACTGAGCAAAAGGCACAAACACTATTCTAAAGGATCTGGTAATGCAGATCACACATAAAAAAAAAATTGTGTTCCTTACTCCATTAATCCATCTCTTAGTATGCTGGACATTGTTCTATTTCTCTCCTTTATTTTGGAACTAGCAGGCTTTTCATATGTATAAAATTTCTCCTTATGGAATAGCTAAGCTTCCTGTGAACTGCCATTAAGAAAATTGGACAAGCATTGAAAATGAAGTGGAGAAAAATAGTGAAGGAAGGAGATAATGCCAATGCCTAGGCTGCAGAGGGTATTCTTTATTTCTTAAGTGTTCCTATAAGTCACTTGCCAACAGAATAAAGCATCTGAAAGACTTCAGGGAGAAAGGATTTCACAGGCTGTAGGCCTAATGTTATTGTGGTTTTGTAAAGATTCAAAGGCTGATTTCTGTCTCCCCTATATCTTTTTTTAATCCTTATTCAGAGAATCTACTGTCTCAGGTTTGTGTAAACACCAACTCCCCAATTGTTCCCTGATGTGTCAATAAAGAAAGCTTAACAGCCAACAACTGGGCAAGGGAGAGAGTAGGGTGGGACTTCCTGACAGCCAGGAAATGGGTTGAGAGAGGGAGGAAGTAGGGGATTAGCCTAGCCACAGGGAGAGAGTCTAGAATAGATTGTGAGAAAAATACCTGGAACAAAGAAAGCCATAAAATGCAAGTGATTTTTGGCTGGGATGTCACCAGATTACCATAGAAGATTAAAATAGAGTAATAACTGCTCTGTTATTGTGCCCTTAAAGCTTGTTAAATAAATAACATAGCCCAGCCTCAATTATTCTGCTAGCTACCTGGGTAAGAGGAAAATTGTAACACAGTTGTTATTAAAAAGCCACTAACGAAAGGTTCCTCTCAATGGATTTGACAGTGTTGTGATGAAAGACTATGGCAGAGAGCCAAGCTGTTCACTTTGTGCCAGTGGAAAATCGCAGAGAGAAAGGAAGGCTCCAGCAACAAGATTACATCCTTTAGAGCCATATCACCCAGGCATGTTCTTCTTTTATCCAGGCTCCATCTCCTAATGGGTCATCCAATATGTACTCATTGGAGGATTAACCTAGAGACAAAATCATCTCAGTATCCCATCAAAGTATTGTCAGCCCCCATTGAATGGGACCTTTGGTTAGTGGGTTTTTAATACTAAGTGTGTTATGGTTTTCCTCTTATCCAGCTAGCTAGCAAAAACAAAGCAAAAACAAAAAACAAAACAAGACCCCAGGAACAAAGTCTTTAACTAGTCAAATGCTTCCTAGCCTACCCATGCTCCGTGGTTTTGTTTGTTTGTTTGTTTGTTTGTTGTTGTTGTTGTTGTTGTTATTGTTGGAGATTTCAGAAATGCTAAAACATTTAGGTAGGCAATTCTTCTTGGTGACTAGAACAAGACACCAAGTGTAGTTAGTGTATGGTATCTAATGAATTATGAGTTCTCCATTCATCTGACAAATCTGAGAGTTGACCTTTTTCCCTCATGATTGACAGGTAGGAACACAATCATTTTCTTTGTCTCCTAACATGATCCAGTTGGCTCTCGTTTAATGTCAAGGAAGCACACAATGTCTGGAAGACCACTCATCTCTGGTTGTTTAGGGATCAACTGTGACTTAGATCTGCCAAATCAAAGAAGATATACTGATTCACCTCAAATATAGTGGATTATAAAAATGATTGAAAGTAGATACTTCTTTTTTTTGGGAACGTATGGTGGTTGCCTTGGCAATGATGTGGGGGTTGCCTAGATGTGACTTCACTGGGTTCTTCAATGCCTGATACCAACACTGACTATAATCTAGAGTCAGAGAGCTGTTATTAATTTAATTTCCTAAATATAGCTATCTCACTGTAGATCAACACTTGAACACATTGATCCATTCCTAACATGCACATATTTTAATTCAATAGTGTATCTCCTTTCCTCTGTCTTGATTGAATATCTCACATTATTTATTTAGGAGCAGTTTCTTGACCAAAATGAAACTACTTTTTAGCTACTTCTTTCATGATTCCCCTTTTTCTTCTTAAGAAAATGCTTTCGTTTGTAGTTGTTTTTATTTGTTTGTTCATTTTATTTTTTAAAAAATATAGTTCCTTCAGAGTAAAGAAGAAAAGTTTGAAATTATGGATAAGTTTTCCAGAAATCTAAGACTGTAAACAAACAAGTAAATAAGTTGTGACTTTTTGCTATTTTTACAATATTACTAAAAAAATGACACATCTGTATAGGATAGTGAAAATCACAAGATATGCATATTTGCCTTTGCTCACCCTTTCATTTTATCTATCTATCTATCTATTGGTTGGTCTTTAGCTGGACTCACTTTGTAGACCACAGAGATCTGTTTGCCTCTGCCTACTGAGTGATGAAATTAAGTGTGCTCCACCATGCCAGCTTTTTAAAAAGATTTATTTATTTTTAATGTATATGATTGCTCTATCTATATGTATAACTGCATGCCAGAAGATGGCATCAGATCTCACTATAGGTGATTGTGAGCCACCATGTAATTGCTGAGAATTGAACACAGGACCTCTAGAAGAGCAGACAGTACTCCTACCCACTGAGCCAATCTCTCCAGCCCTCCACTCCTCCATTTTAATCACCACTTTAATAGCTGTTTTTCTATTAATAGATATTTGCCTTCCAGTTGTGGTATTTAGAACATAAAGGTACACCTTGTTAGCTTTACATTCACATGTGCAGTTGCATTATATGTTACATAATGTTAATAAAATAATTATGATCGGTAAAACGGGTCAGTAACTATTCTTGAAAGTATAAAATCATTTATAGCCACTGTAAATGAGTCAATTAGAGAACAATTATATCTAACATTGATCCTAGTTGTAATGACAGTATTAAAACTTCTCATAGCAAAATCCATTGTAGAGTTTGATTATTGAAGAAATAACATGGAATCAAGGCCATTTGCTGAATTATATTATTTCTACTGGGCAAACCCTCCCATGTCTGGGATGTTATGCAGTATATTTTGACATGTTGAGGAAAATTTGATGACAGTACTGTCTTGAACATGGATCAAGGTCAGAACTGGGAGTGTTCTCACTTTATGTTCTAAATACCACAACTGGAAGACAAATATCTATTAATAGAAAAACAGCTATTAAAGTGGTGATTAAAATGGAGGAGTGGAGGGCTAGAGAGATTGGCTCAGTGGATAGGAGTACTGTCTGCTCTTCTAGAGGTCCTGTGTTCAATTCTCAGAACAAATCTCACATATCACTTGATTATAAACTGAATAGTTTCCACCCCCACTGTGCTTCATATGCTCAATTTATACTCTCCAAAGTATTGCACTTGGAGGTGGACTGTTGGGAAACAAGAAGATTCAGATGAAGCCATGGGGATCATCTCTCAGCAGGGTTAGTTCCCTTACATTGGATACCAGAGTATTTGGTACCCCTCTCTGTACCCTGCAAGCACATAGTAACAATGGAGCTTGAACAGACCCTTATGAGAAGTCAGGCATGCTGTATCCCTGATCTCTGAGCATCAGCATCTATCTAGATTGTGAAGACATCGTATTTTCAGCAATTTGAACAACCTGTGTGTGCCATTTTGTTGTATCAACCCGCCTTGACTGATAACTTAGATACATCAGCATGCCTGGCATCACAGAGCATAATCAATGCTCTGGATGGCAGCAAAGAAACAATTTGTTCATTTGATTTTTTTTTTCCACTTCTGAGTAACGGTTTAAAGACCTGAAAAATCTTATTTTTTTCTACTGGACAAACTCTGTAATGCCTGCTGGGTTATATTCTCTCTCTCTCTCTCTCTCTCTCTCTCTCTCTCTCTCTCTCTCTCTCTCTCACACACACACACACACACACACACACACACACACATACTCTAAACACAGAGGGAGACAAAGGTAGACAGAGAAAAGGAGGGAGATGACACTTAGATGATTAAGAATATATTCTAGGTCGAGACATTTTTGGACCCAGAATTATTACTGACTTTCAGTAGTTTTAAAGATAGAGTGCTCATTTTGATGTTTTTGATTATTTCATTTCAACATGTTGTTTTATATTCACTACTCATTAATGTCTTACATGACAGCTGTAACACACATCTGTCAGCTGAAGTCTTCATTAGCAGGATGGGTTTTCAGCATTCAATATACATGTAGATGTCTCCTGGTTTCTCAACTTTGTCATCATTTGGGCTGGAAATACATGATATGAATGAGAGGCTATGAACAAAACCAGCACTGTGTTTCTTCTATCTTCTGACATCCATAAAGGAAATTTCTACATGCCATGCCTACAGTAGGGAAAGAAAGCCTAACCTAAATGAAGTCTCTGCATGGTAAGCAGGCAGTGATTGTGTGAAGCTTTTTGTCTTTGTGGTCAGAACAAAGCAGGGAACAGTGTCTGTCTTGTTTGATACAACATCTCCGATCAAGATTCAGCGTCAGTCTGGAGTTCCTGCCTCTCCATGTCTCTGCCCCTTGGAAAATGACACATTCTGCAAAGTCCACAATTAATCTCCATCTTACATGATTTACAAATCTCATCATATACTAAGGCACAGTGCCTCTGGATTTCCTCTCCTGCCCCTTTACCTTTTACGGCATAGCACGTTTTTGTTATTTATCAAGAACCTGTATTGCAGCTGAATGGCTATTTACATTTTTAAATATGGATGTTGTCTCCTTTCCACATCTCACCAACAGATGGTTTTAGTCATAATTTTCTATAAGACATTTTCCTTTTTTAAATTTATATTCACTGTATCTTCAGCATCTCAAGTCAGGAGTATGAAATTGATACTTGAAAAATCATGCTAAGTGTTTATAAATAACAACAGCCATCACGTCTAGTTAACAGAGTTAATAAAACTTTGAACAATAGTCTAAATATCTCTAGGGGAAGAAAATGAGTACCATACTTAAACTCACTAAAAGGAACAGTGCCTCTCATTGATCATGGGCCGTTACTTACAATGGAACGTGCTCTCACACTCCATTGAAGATATAAATATATGTGATCTACAGTTAACTGGGGTTGCTATGGTGACCATGAGTTATCCATCAAAACTATCTGCAGTCAGTCACCACTGCACACTTAGCCCAGTGATTAGTTTCTCTGCTTTGGCAAAGACCCAGTTTGTCTCATGAGTTATGAGTTATTGTCCTTCAGACAATGTTAACAGTAAGAGTGAATTTTTATTCTCTACTCAATTTGGAGTTACTGAATTGATTTGAACACAAAGTTCAACCAATGTGATTTACAAATCTCATCATATCCAAAGGCATGATGCCTCTGGATTTCCTTTCCTGCCCCTTTGCATGTTAAAGCATGTCATGTTTTTGTTTATTTACCGAGAACAGAAAAGGTTATTCTCAGCATGACCTGATATTATCTATTTATTTTTAAGGCAACATCTCATGTTGTCTAGGATGGCCTCAAACTACCTGTGTAGCTCAGTCTGACCAGGAACTTCATATCTTCTTGTCTCCAATGATATAATTACGGGAGTCATCACAGTACTCAGTTTATGGGATGCTGGGAATCAGTCCTAGGCCCTTGTTCATGCCAGGCAAACACTTATCAATGAGCCACATTCCCAGCTTCAATCTGACCTGTCACGCTCATTGTATTGATGGGTTTTATTAGAGCATAATTCCCAGGGCTAACCTCTCGGACAGTCTCTCTGGTTGGTTCTGCATCAGCATGTAAGTCTTAAGGCTGACTTCAGGAAGAGGTGGCTGGCTGGTTTTGCATCAGCAGGCATTGAAAAGAGAGGAACGTTTGCTTGTTTCCAGGTCTGACAGCTTTGCACTAGCCCTGAGCATCTGCTTACCTGTTTGATTGAATTTTGATCTTATTGTTATGAAGTAGATATCATGACCAAGGGACTCAAGTTTAAGTCTCTGATTTCCAACCTAATTGCTTCAAGTAGGACATATTGTAAAACCAATATTCATTTGCACTAAGAAGTGACAAGTACAAATACAAGTACAAGTACTTGACCAAAATGTCTGGGGAAATGACTGGACAGAAGAATTTAGATATTTTGTCCTGAACAAAGGTTGAATTCTCTCTTTCTGTCCTCATGGTGATAAAATTGAGTTGGTTTCACCTCAAAATGATGTGCAATGTACATGGAGATGTTTGGTTGGAACCTAACTTTGTTTATGAATATCTGTGTGTCAAAGATGTCCTATAGTATAATAATGTATTCTTTACCCTAAGTAGTTCATGGGCCAACTGTCTTTTATTTAGTGTTAAGTATATAAGTAATGGACATTTGTTTAAAACTCTTCCAAAGAGCCAACCATTTTTAAATTTGCTCATTCTTGCTTTTTTTTCTATATTGTAGATGATTCCTCAACTGTGTAAGATAATGAGGTTTCTTTCACTGTGTCACTCAACACAGAACCTTGCAATGTCTAGCATCCCAAGTTTAAGGGTGGAAAAAAATATGGGGAAAAAAATGAAAGCAAAGGGGAAATATTTAAAAAACCAGGCCTTGTACTTATTGGAAGTTTTATATTTCCCCCAAATTACCTTTTTTTTCCTAATAATTTTGTCATGTTACTGTTATGCACACTTGAGTAGCTTCATTTCATAGAGGAGATAAGTAAAGCCTGGATTGGGTAAGCAATGTACTCGGGTTTTCAATAGCTGGAGAATATGGTGGTTGTATGTACTTCCTGACAAGACTGAAAACAGCTGGATAATTATCTTATCCTACCTCTAAGGAAGAAAACAAGGAGGTAGAGAATCAATAAGCATTATGAGGGGAATTGAAGGAAAAAAAGTTGAAGGACGAAAGGATGAGAAGAAAGGATGGAGGGAAGAAGGGAAGAAGGGAGAGAAGGAAGGAGGGAGGGAGGGAGGGAGGGAGGGAGGGAGGGAGGGAGGGAGGGAGGGAGGGAGGGAGGGAGGGAGGGGAGAGCCTGAGAGGGTGAAGTGAAAAGACAAAGAGAAGTGTGAAGAAAGCCAGGAGAGAACTGAAGCATTGGTTCTGAAACTCCTATGCACCGCTGCTGTTTTTCTACCGAGTCACGTGGTTGTGCTGTACATCACGTGTCAGTGCTATGCATCGCCATCACCATACTCTAAACATACCTTTGACAGACGAATTCAAAGGGTTTGAGGACAAACCTCGCAGAAAGGGGAATAGCTTTTGAACTGCCTTCTCCACTTTACCTAGTTTTACAACTTCTTGCAATGTGACTACTAAAAGAACATGGCGTCTCTAGTAATACAATTAAAATTGGAGCTTGAGATGAGTTAGCTAAGCAAAGCTTGTGGCAACATTGAAAGAGAGAAAAATATCAGCCAAGGAAT